>NC_056749.1:292785933-293085933 GCF_019279795.1 Protopterus annectens | reverse complement strand
ATTATAAGTGAAGTCCCTGCATTAACATTAGCTTGCTGTTCCTTATGACCAACTGCCTCTCACAGCACACAATGTAACCTAGCCAGCTAATGAATCACACCCCTCTGTGCCTACCAGGTCAGGAGGCTCGCAGATAACTCAGTGTTCTACCTCCTTGCAGCCAGAACAACTGATTTATCTGACCTCGTTTCAGTACTTCCCATGCCAATATCCATTAATATGGTCTCTACTAGACAGGGTTTTTCATATTATATAAAGCCAAAATTAGGCCTATAGTACATACTACCCTGTCAGTGACTTACGCTGTTAAAGTGCAAATGTAACACAGTGCATCTAAGACATAGACAGTCTCAAACTGTGGCATTAACCATGATTTGTCTCCTCCTATATATCTATATTTTTAGTTCAGCTGTAGCATACTGCACCCCTAAACTACGCCATCTGGCGGTTGTACATAGTATTGCTAATAAAAGTAATTGAACACAAAACAAAAAGCATTAAAGAAAAACAAAAAAACAAATCCTGTAATGCTTTAAATATCTATAGTCAACAACCACCCCGAGGACCAATAGATCATAGACCTCTGGCTGCAAATAACCCTATGTTAGTTCCCTACCTATCAAAGATGTTCCAGATAGACTCTAAAAAACCTCACACTGCCTAATTTCCTCTTACTTACTTACTTTTTCTTTTGTTGTTTTCTCCATTAGAGTGCACCCTACATCGAGTTAAGCAGCCAAGTGCTCTCGCACAAACAATGGACCAACGGGTATCATCTGCATAACTCCAAGAGTCAAAAAACTACCCAAGCTCCCAAACTAATAGTCACCAATCAAGGTTATTATCTATTTATGTACCTGTGAGCACAGCAACTGGGTTGGCAGTGGAAAGTGTTTGTTACTAGCCCATAATTTACTACATTTGTTTAAAAACTAAACCCCCCCCCCAAGACTGTGAGCCTCAAACTGCCATCCCACCCCCCCCCACCCCCCGCTAGGCATACTACTGCAAACACTCTGGGCCCCTCTTTGGTCCTCATCCTTCCTCCAGCACAGTCTCTCCTCAACTCCCCTCCCCCCACCTCCACTCTGACAAAAACAGACCTTACTCCCACTCAAACCTTCCTATACAGTCAAGCTCCATCGACAGCAGTCACTGCAAGCACCTTTACTGCTCTCACAACACCTTACAAGCCTCTTGCCCAACACACTGATTGTTTTTTTGAGTCCACTTAACTGCATTGCTGGTGCATCCCCACTCCATTCGCCGTCACTAACACTTGGCCTCACTCTGCTCCCCTAACCCCAATTTCCACCCACCCCAACTACCCACAGATTTATTCTCATTCCCACATCAGCTGACCTCTCAACCTTACCCATCAGCCACTTCCAGTCACACACACAGCTTCTCAGGACTCTGACATACATTCCATCCCACATTCAATAACACAATACACACAGTTTCCTCTTCCATTCCACCCCCTCTCCCCACTCCTATACCCACCCCTCACAACTCAAACACTACACACAATATCAGTCTACCCAATCTCTTCACAAAGACACACACCACCAAGTTTCATCCCACTCCACCTCTAATATGTTATGTACACCTCACTACCACTCATACAATACTCCATTGCAACTAGGGTCCCTACTCATATGCCTTTCCACAATAACCATAACCTCATACCTTCACTCAGACATTGTACAACACTACCCAAAGCCCCCCACCATACCCCTTACTACTTCGATCCCCTGCAAACCAGCAATCACAGCCCCATTCAGTTACAGCCTAACATCTTCCAAATCACCTGCCCAATCCACTATTCCCCACATTCTAAAAAACTACCATGCCTCAGATTCCACAACCAAATAATGTTATACCTTAGAAGTATTACAGGTATAGTAGCCCAACTGCTACTAGGAACAGATATTCACCTCAATCCCGGCCCAACAACAATTACAAGCAACAGACTGAACTCCCAAATACCACTTAACCCAAACTAACTCACCTCCTAATACTTAGTTTAAACATTTGCAGTATTATGAACAAAATAGTTGAGCTTTACTCAGCCATCAACCTATACAACCCCGACATAATACTCATAACAGAGACATGGCTAAAACCACATATCAAGGATAGCACATATCCCCTCCTGGATATAACATTTTAAGAGCAGACAGACTCCAGAAAAATGTGGAGGTATAGCCCTAGTTTACAAAATCAACTTAAAACATCAGCTACTCCAACAAGAACCACCTAACTCCACAAATGCTGAAACTCTTTCTGCCAAGCTCCTTTTAAACCAGCACAAGCATCTAAAT
The DNA here is from genome assembly GCF_019279795.1 of Protopterus annectens. Classification (NCBI taxonomy): domain Eukaryota; kingdom Metazoa; phylum Chordata; order Ceratodontiformes; family Protopteridae; genus Protopterus; species Protopterus annectens. Next base: position 293,083,609 of record NC_056749.1, on the reverse strand, counting down.
ATACTCAGGATCTATATATCTCCAGGGGACAACCTAATCACATTGGAATCAATACTCCACTGGGCCTCCCACACCCTCCCTCAAGAAACCATAGTCCTACGTGATGTTAATATCGACTAGAACTCTATCCACTTCCCAACACCCAACCTATATACCTTTATCCAACTCATTCAATCACTCACATGCATCAATAAGTCCTCAAAAAGGGAATCCATACAAGACTGGATCCTCACTAACCAGCCCAACAGTGCCCTTCATTGTGGAGCACTGCCTAACTCTCTGAGTGACCACAATCCTATTTGCATCCTCAGGCATAAACTAAAATCATATAACTCCCTCTCCCTACAACAAACCTGTGCCTGTAAAAACTTGACCAGAGACTATTTCCTTACAGCCTTACAATCCTGTAACCAGTCTCCCATAAAAACTCTGCCTCTTGACAATGCCACAGAATAGTTCAACTCCATATTTCTAGACATCCTAAATCAGCTATCCCCAATCAAAACAATTAGAATATGCAGCACCCTTCCCCATGGCTACAAAGCACCACAAGAACTTTACTAAAAGAGAAAGATAAGGCTTGGAAAGCCTAGCACACACACACAAAACACAACTAGACAAGCATACCTCAAACTTGGAGACAGAGCTAATAAACAGGTTAAAACTGACAAGCAGAATCACTATACTTCCCTAAAGAAAAGCATAGTAACAACCCACAAAAAATCTGGGCCACAGTGTCAGTGACCATCCTCCTCCAACCCGGTAAAGCAACAACTCCCCCACCTAATATAGATGGTTCAGGCACACACAAAGCCTCCAGTTTCAAGTGACTACTTTACTTCTTTTATACTCATACTAAACAACACAAACCCTATTAACCTCCCCAACCTCCTAGACACCAGACTAACGCAACCCCCTTCTCACTTAAACCTCTACCAATATATACCATCCAAAAACTCTTAGCAAAACTTAATCCAACCACTCTTGCTGCAGATAACCTACCTGACAAATACCTCCAACTAGCATCTAGAACCATAGCCTACCCCATCACACTACTAATAAATATATCTATCACTGAACAAACTGTCCTGACCTTGTGGAAAAACCTATTTTATTATTCCCCTCCACAAAGGAAGATCATCCACTGATCTCTACAACTATCAGCCCATCACTATTCTCTCACCACTTTCCAAAATCCAAGAAAGATGCATTCACTAACAAATCCTCACCTACCTCTTCTCTAATAACCTTCTATCCAACTCTCAACATAGCTTCCGCCCATCTCATAGCAGCACCACAGCCCTAATCAACTTATCATAAACACACAAAGCAACCAGCTTTCGATAGAGTTTCCCACAATAAACTCCTAACCTGCCTCTCAGATCTCAACCTTGACAGCCCCAGCCTACACTGGTTTAAAAGCCATCTAGACAACCACCTTCAATCAGTCAAATGTGTTGACTCCCTATCCCCCCACTCCCAGTCACAGCCATGTACCCCAAGGCACCATTCTTTGCCCCCTCCTGTTAAACCTCTTTTCAAATGTAATCCACTCCGCTAGTATCAATGCCAAAATAGTCCAATACACCAACGATACTACTCTGACCTGCTTTGCACTCAGAATACAACTTCTCCAACAAAAAAACAAACAATCCTTCACTGAAATAGAATATTGGTTAAACAATTCCCAGTTAATATTAAACCCAAAGAAAACACAACTTATGATGTTCCACCCTACAAAAATCCAAGGCACTACCATCTCCATATCATCAGTTAACAAGACTCTCATTACCCCAGCCCCAGAAGCTAAGTTATTAGGATTCACCATTGACCAACAGCTAAAGTACAGCAAGCATATAGCCCTCATTATCTCCAACGTCCACAAAAAACTAGGGACCCTCTATCGATGTAAACAATACCAAACGTCTGAAGCTAGAATCGCCACAGCCAGAACCCATTTGCTAGCCACTATACTATATGCATGTCCAGTATTAACAGATCTAAATAAAACCAACCTTAATAAACTCTCCACCTGCTATAACAAAATTGTCAGATTTACTGCCAAGACCAGCTCATGCTCCCACCACTGCCAATCCCTAAATAAACTACACTGGTTAGAATTCCCAAAATTACTATACCACCACCACCAACTGAATCTGGCATATCACATCCTATACTATGCTGAAAAAATTCCAACCCTGTTCAGCCTCATAATCTTATACAATTCTAATAGGCAGTTGTGATCTACCAACAAAGATCTAATAGAAAATATCCAGTGTAAAAATAGCTCAGCTGAATCTCTCTCTCTTCAGTAACAAAGTTGCAAAAGTCTGGAATATCCTGCCTCCTGACCTCAGGCTACAAAAACGTGCAACCACCTTCAAAACCCAATTAAAACCCTACCTATACACCAACCATTTATGTGCCTGTAAATGGCCTTCCTGAACTCCCTTCAACCTGAAAGAGGGTACTCCCCTTGCTTTAGTCAAACACATGATACTGTATTACAACCTCTATCTTTGTACATACTGTAATATAGTCTGCATGCCTATACCATACTAAAATGTTTTCATGTCTGCAAAGACATGACTTACCTCTATATTATTAGCATGTTAACCTTTCTACAGCTGTAACTTGATTGACATTGAATATATCGTTCATATTATGTAATTCTTCTGGAGCTTTTCTCCTCAGGACTTGGCTGAAAATGGACACTAGCTGTCCAGCCAGACCATCCTGGTATACAAATATTAAATAAATAAATAAAAACATGGCAATTTGATAGTGGACCCATCCAGATCTAACTTCATCACAGTCTCCCCACCAATATTCTGTGAACAAATACTCACATCTATACTCACCATTAGATCTTCTAAAAACAAGTTCTTAAGGCAATATGCAGGAGCAAGAACACTGTGCCTATAAACATGGAAAATGTACTTGACTGCCTACTTCTTAGTCTGAAATGTTACTAGTCTGACCCCACTTCAAAATTAGCCTCAAAATATGATTTGAGATGGATGAATGGAGATCAGCAATAGACAGACCATGAACAAAAGTGAGGCTTCAACAAACCCAGGTAATAGGTTCATAAGCCTGAACTGCCTCTTCTGGAAGTCTCTGGAAACAATCATTATGGAACTAATAAAAGGGAATATTGATAACCTACAAACTCTCAACCTTACCCATTTCACATTCATCAAGTTCAGGTCCTGCCTACTTAATCTGGTTGTCTTCTTCAAAAAGGGCACTCTGGCAATGCAAGAGGGCAAGCCAATATGCACACTGCATATCTGTACACCATCCTGCATTTAACCATTACATATGTGATAAAGTAGCACAGGGATAAACTCTCTCAGCTAAATGTTAATCCTATGCAACTCATCAGATAGCAAACTGGCTCACAAATAGAACCTAGGAAGTAAAGATAGGTGGCTTTACCTCCTCCAAAAGCAATGCCACAAGCAGAGTGCCCCAAGGTTAAGTCCTTGGGCCTCTCTTCTTTTGCATTTACTTCTTGGAGGTTAAAGCTAATATTGTAGGTTTGTGACTGACCAGCTTTGCAGATGGCTTAATTCTTGGTGCCATCAAACTCCCAGTGGACCCAATGATCCTACAAGGGGGCCTGTCCCAAACAAATACCTGGTGTCAAAACCATGGACTAAAACTAAATGCCAATAAATGTGTAACTGTATCCTTCAGCAAGAAAGACGGCCCTTGTAGATATCACAATGACTATGCTCTTAAAGACTGATCCCCTAGTTAGAGATCCAGGAATCTACATCAACAGTGTACTGTCCTTTGATCATCATGTATCCACTATTGTAAAGAAATAGTTTTATTTTTTTCTTGTTCATCTCACAGCTTATTTCTAAGTGTACAGGAGCCAGACCTAGAGATATGACTGTTCCACTGTACTTTCATTACTCTGGTCACAGAGTATAATGCCCCATTCAGGATGTACCTGTTCAAACACTTGTCATAATTGGGATGACCACAGTCTTTCTCACAAAATTAATTTAATAAATAAATAAATAAAAATAATAAATTCTGAGTCTTAAGTCACAAAAACTATGTAGACTGATTCAGAGCCTTGTCCCACTTCTCGGTGTGATACATGCTACTGAGTGACAACCTCTACTTTGCATATAGAACATTTAAGGCCTTATTCAGTCAAACTGTTTACACATTCACAAGTCCAATGTTATTGTAAGCACAAGCTCAAAAGCCTCACCCTCTTCTGCATGATTGACAGACCTTGCAGAGAGGATAGATACGTATCACAGAGAATTATTTCATTATGGAACAATCTGGCACTCCACATAAAGCATAGTAGTTCTCTTACTCTAATCAGATGTAATTTAGATGAATAGATAGTTGACCACTTAACTTAAGTTCACTTGTGGTTCTCTCCACTGAACCTCATCAATAGTGGCCATATGCAATTACCCCAGCAAATATGTTTTCAGCCTGTCTTTAGCTATATTGCAAAATAGAAAGACTTCTAAAGATCATCACAGATCAATAGTAGCCAAGTAAGTAGCTATGAGCCTATTATGTGCATTGTAACAGCCACTGCTGAGAAGGTAGTTGTAATTATCATATAATATAAGTACTGACTGGTACAACAGTATATAAAGGGAATGCACTGTGCATTGTACAACCAAAGCCAATTTAACATATTCATAATGAGGTTCACTCTTATAAGTGACATTTATAAATTTTATCTGAATGTTAAACAACTGTTCTTAGTTGAAAATCATGACTGGATCTGGGCTACAAAATGGCATAGTTTTCTACTGTCATGAAAGAGTTTAATTTTCAGACAGTAAGAAAAAAAAATAACCAAGAATCTTGTTAGAGAAATAGGATGCTTTTCATGTTTAAATTCTTTAGAAAAATGAGAAAATACAAAAAAGGCAAAATCTTCTTTGGGCCACACTGCCAATGAAAGTTTAAACGATGAAAACTGGAGGGGAACAAAGCACAGTGAGGATGACAAAAATAGATTAATTTATTTTATTCTCCTATTTATTGACTGCAAGTATTTTTGGCAGAGCAGCGTGCAGTCTAGAACTGTATCTTGCTCAAAATGATGGCTACAGTACTGTGGAGAAAAGGCGTTTTCCTGGGGGGGGGGGGGGTGCCACCACATTCAATCACCTGATCAAACAGTGAAGAAATGTTTATTGAATTAGATAGTGATGATTTATATTAGACTGTTCTCAAAGAATTTTGCCTTATTTTTTCTTATAGGTCCATAGGTAGGTACTAGGCTATCTGCCCAAAGCATTTATAAGTCTAGCCAGAATGTGTTGGCTTTCTACACCCCCTTAGATAGTTCCCTGCGCCTCTGTCCAAAAGAAGTGATCCCCAGGGTAAACTTTCTGTTTCCCATCCACTTGTCAAGGTTTCTTTACTTCTTGGATGTTTCTCTTGTTTGAAGCATCTGTTGTATTGCTTATCCTTCTCCAGGTTCATTGACAAAAAAAAAGTATGACAGGGCATTTGAGAATAACTCCTGCTGTCTTTTTTTTGTTTGTTTTTACTTACTGAATATTATTCATTTAACTATGTCATTTATCTTTAGTTTGATAAGTTTATGAAAAGTTCCATTGCATCACAACATTTATTTAAGTGATACTGCATCACTGGTGAACTTCTGAAGTGATTCCTTCTGGATGGCTGGTTCAAGTGCTCCAAAGCCTTTAGGTTTACTTCTAGTAGTATTTTTTGTAATTATTGGCATTCTATGTACACCAAATTCATTGTCCCCTGGTAACCTCATATGCTTTTTATATAGTCAGATGATGTCTCTAAGTAATGTCACTTACAGTGAAACAACCATATTGTTTGCAAAGTGTTTTAATTTGTATCGTTCTTTACTTACAAATTGTATGTGGCATTTAACATACCCACAACCATCAAGCTAGCATTAGTCTAAAATGTTCCACCAAGGGGTAATAGCCACACCATTTGTTCGCTAAAAAAAAGGCAAGCGTTTTCCAACCCTTGTATTTCTTGATGGGACCAAGAACCCAAAAGGAACATTTGCTTATCTCAGAGATAAAAGTCAGATATTGAGTCTGGGCCATCATATGCTTATGGTACAGCACTCAACACACCTCCAGCCTGTCCTTTTATGACCAAAACAATAGCCAACTGCTTCCTACAGACACACATGCATGCATGCACATATGACAGCCCACCTGGTTTCACACAGCATAGTTGCTTGCTACATACCACACATCACTCTTCTCTAGGTTTCAAATAAATCTTTAGAAATAAAAATTCAAACCACAGAAGGTCTGATTTTAACACAAAACATTAAAATGCCAAGAGTAATAAATCAGCTCTTGCTTTAATATACTTCATTTACCACTTTCATCTTACAAACACTAAAGACTTCATTAGACTGGAGTACCAACAACAAAACGCAGCTTTATATAATCAGAATTCAAATAATTTATTTTACACACTTCAATAATAAGTGTTACAGTATGCCATATTATATTACACTTTATGTATACATTTAGAAGACTTCACTATTTTATCAATTTCAAAACACATTTAATATTTACTCTCTCATTTAAACCTGATGAACATGATACATTAAAGCATTTCCCATGTCACTCCTCTTAGGTCAAGTGGAAACACGGAAACTGCACTTAATCTAAAAGAAATGAAAACAGATGCAATAAACTGTAAATATGTTTCAAAATCAAAATCCATAAACATCGAAATAATGTTTTAAAGAATGTGTATAAAATGCAACAACATATGATTATAACACTGTCATAACACTGTGTGTATGACATCCTAATTCCCAACATAACATCCCAACACTGTTTTTCTTTTGTTGAGGGGAGTACAGTTGTGTAAAATCTTAACATAATGGCAGATGTCCTTCTCTTTACTATCACAGTATTCTTTACTATAGGGAACCCCTGACAAGGGTGGCCCAATGTCCGGCCAGTATACAAAAGCCTTTAGGTTGCTTTATGGTACATAGTATGTCACACGTATGCACCTTGTTTAGCATAGGTCATAAAGGTGACATCCTGACATACCATCCTCTGAACTGAGAAGCCCAGTAGGAATGTCATTCCAGGGGGAAAAAAAAGGAGGTAATTAGTATATCCAGAAGAGACATGAACCAGGGGGCAGAGGGAGGGAGTGAATGCTGCAACAGTGAAGAGAAGGACATCTACCATTATGGTAAGATTTTACACAACTGTACTGTGCCCTTACATTCAGTGTTACAATATTCATTACATTAAGAAGAGTGCCAAAGCTCAGGAAGGACAGAGAGAGGAGGAAGGATCAGCAGAGCTTTCTGGGAAGCCATGAAAGACGGCCCAAGCAAAACCAGCTTTAGCTCTGGAAATTCCATCCAACTTGTAGTGCTTGGCAAATGTATGGACACAAGTCCAGGTTGCTGCCTCCAGAATAGGATTAGAATCCAAACCCTTGAAAAAAAGCACTAGAAGAAACTATAGTTCTAGTAGAATGAGCCTTAACAGGAGGAGGATGGCTCTTACAATGAAAGGAACAACAAAAAGAAATGGCTTTACAAATCTAAGAAGAATTAGTTTCCTTGGACTCAACTAATCTTAAGGACATAGGATGAAAGCAGACAAAAAGCTGATCAGATTTACTAATAGTCTTGGTCTTATCCAAATAAAATCAGACTTGTCTATGCACATCCAATGTGTGCAGCACCTTTTCATTGGCAGATTGCAGAGAAGGGGAAAAAAGTCAGCAAATGAATAGACTGATTCAAAGACAACTCATGCCTCACCTTGGGCATAAAAGAATAATTATTATGCAGGGACACCCTGTCCTTCTGAAGCACCAAAATAAGGAGGACTAGCCATAATGGCTTAAAGCTTAGAAACCCATCTGGCAGAAATAAGGGCTAACAAAAGTGCAGTCTTCCAAGAGCAATGTTGTAAGGAAGCTGAAGGCTCAAAAGGAGCCACAGTCAATTTTTCCAAAACAATATTAAGATCCTAGAGAGGAGGAAAAGGCTTCTTGAGAGGCTTAATATGGAGGACACATTTAAGGAATTGTTTACCTCAAATCTAGAAGCTAAAGGAGGAGATAAAGGCAGACAAGCAGAGATAGTGGATTAGTGAGCCTTAACAGAAGAATAAGCCACCATAGCATTGAGCAATTCACAGAAATAAGAGAACACCAAAGGAATATCTACAGAAAGTGGATCCAGATTATGAGAAAGACACCAAGCAGGAAACCTCTTCCATTTCGTTAAGTAGGATTTCCAACTATTGGGTTTCCTGGACTCTTGCAGGACCCTAAGCACATCCTCAGAAAAGTGGTGTCTATGTTGGATCAAAATCCTATTACCCACAGTGTCAGTTGAACAGTGGACAGTTGGGGATAGATGAGAGATCACTTGTCTTGTGTGAGTATGTCCCCCCTGTGAGGTAACTTGTGATGATTGTTCTTAGCTAAATGCAGAAGAGGAGGGAAACAATGCTGTCTCAGCCAAAAGAGAGTCACCAACAAGATTTTAGGAGCATCATGCTGAATTTTAAACAGGACATGTAGAATGAAGGGAATGGGTGGGAGAGCATAAAGAAAATTCCCCTTCCAAGAAAAGGATTGGGCATCCACCTTGCAATGTAGGGGAGTTGGGACTCTGGCACAAAAAGAGAAAGCTGTCTGTCCAGATAGGAGGCAAAAAGATCTGTTTGAGGAGTAACCCACTGGTGAACAATGTCCAGGAATACATCCCTGTGAAGCAACCATTCATGAGATTGAGATAAGAACCTGATCAGAGTGTCTTTCACAATATTTTGACCTGAGAAATTGTAAAAAGCCTGAAGAGTCACATGATATGACATAACAAGTTCCCATGCCAGGAGTGCCAATTGGCAAAGAAGATAAGATCTTGCCCCCCCCCCAGTTTGTTTACATACCAGTTCACTGTGGTGTTCTCTGTAAACACCTTGAGAGGTTCAGTGGAGAAAAGAGGATGAAGACCCTGAAGAGCCAACAGAAAGGCTTTCATCTCTCTGACATTGATGTGCTCCTTCTGTTGAAGAGATCAGACCCCCCCCCTGCACCTTTAAGGAGTCAAAAGCTACTCCCCATCCCACATCTGAAGCATCTGTAAAACAGCTCCTGAGAGGGAAGAAGGGGATAAAAAGGGAGCCCTGAATATAGAGACAACCGCTGAATCCACCACTGAAATTCCTTCTTGATTCAACGTCGAAGAAGAACTATAAAACTCTAGGCATTGAGCATGATGAAGCCAAAGTGACTCCAGAAACCACTTAAACGTTCTCTTGTGGAGCTTTGCCAGATTGAGCATAGGCATGGTAGATGCCATGAGACCCAGAGCTCTCAAACTCCCTGACTGTCATAGAAGCCAGAGGAAGAAGAGTTTGAAAGAAGAAAATTATTTTCATGGCCTTGGAAGGAAGCAGGGATGCCCTCATAGGCAAAGTCTGGATCATGCTCCTCAGAAAAACATGGTCTTGAGAAGGACTCAGAAAAGACTTTTTGAAATTTATTGTGAACCCCAGTCTTTCAGGAAGGGAAATGGCAAAATCAAGATTTTGCAACAGGATCTCTGGAGAGAATACCTGAAACAGGTCATCCAGTTAAGGAAAGACTTAGATTCCCTCAAGCCTGCAAAAACAATCACAGGATCGAGCCATTTGGTGAATATTCTTGGAGCAGTAGAAAGGACAAAGTGCAAAGCAGAGAACTGAAAATGCCAGAAAGCAACAGATAAACATAAAAACTTCCTGAAAAAGGAATGGATTGAGATATGTAGATAAGCATCCTTGATATCCAGATACCATATAAGCCTAAGGAAGCAAAAGAGGGAACAAAATATGATGCAACAACAATCTAAAGGAGGCCACCTTCAAAAAGGTGTTTAGATGAGAGAGGTCTAGCATTGGTCTTCAAAATACCCTCTTTCCTGTGTGCTAGAAACATCCTGGAGTAAAACCCCTCCCCCTTTGGGACACAGCCACCTCTTGAATAGTACCTTGAGTCAAAAGGTCCCAAAGCACCTATGGAAAGAAGAGCTGTTCCTGAGGGGGCTGAAAAATATCCATAAAAGGGGGAAGGGATTTCAAAACCATGAAATACCAGTGGCAAATTATGTACAGGACCCAGGAATCCTGAGTAATCTGTAGCCAAACAGGAAGCAAGAGAGAGAGGTGAAGAGAAATAGAAAAGTGGCTGGGAAGAATAGGGTAGTGAGACAGCATCTGGGTTATCTGGAAAAGGAGAATTCTAAGCCACAGAAGTCTGAGTAACCTTAGCAGGAGGATCCCGCTTGCTTTTATCCTTAGTAGGAGTATGAATTGCCTGTGAAAAAAGCTTTGCTTATTGGGGTAGTTTCTTTCTTCTTAGGAACAGGAGCAACAGGCACATTTAAGCGCTTGTAAAGCCTTGCTCTTATTCTGAAGGAATTTAAACATAGCAGCAGCAGTTTCACCAAATAAGTGTTTACTATCAACAAGGCATCCATCAACTTGGCCTTAATATCACCAGGCAAAGGTTGAAGCAGAAGACAGGAATACCTCCACATGATGGACTCAAAAGCAGCAGCCCTAGAAGGACCATCTGCTGCAACATAGTTACACTAGAAGGAATGATGAGACACCAATGAGGAAGCCCCTAAAATGGAAAGGGCAGAAGTTTTACCCTCAGAGTCTGGAAGATCAGAAATAACCTCACAGGCATGGAATAGGAGAGCTAATAGATACCTGGACATATGGGTCTGATAATTAACAGCCCTAAAAGCCAAGGTAGCACAGGTATAAATCTTCTTGCCTAGCCTTTCCAAGGTCCTACTATCTTAGTCAGAGGGAAGAAACTTGGGAGAAGAAAACAATTGAGGGGGCTGTCAGAAGCAGCAGACACCACTAAGGGGTCAGCAGGAGGACACTTGTACAAACATATACAGTCCTCACACACCCTACAGAACCTATTAGGTTTCTTCGCAGCAGGGAGCTGACAGGCTGGAGCCTTAGATGCATTGGAAAATGCATCCAGCATGGTGGCCAAAAAAGGAGGGACAGCAGAAGGTTTAGGAGAAGTAATTTGCAGCAACTCATAATATCTTTTATGTACTTCAGAAACCTGAGCATGATCCCATTTAAAAACTCAATCAGCTTGGAGATCATAGCCCTAAAAGAAATCCCTTTAAAGGGAGTATCAAGACTGGTAGATTCATCTTCCTCTGATCCATAGACCAAAGGAGAGGGAATTGGAGAAAAGTAAGCAAGGGATTCCTCATCTGAATCTGGCTCCATCTCAGAAGAATCCTGTTCCCTTGATATTTTTAGGGGAGTAGATGACCAATTGGGGGGGGGGGGGGGCGTTGGAGCAGAAATTCCATGAGGAGGTTTCAATGCCATCAAACCACTAAATATCCCCTGAGTAAAGGACTGTCATTCACTCTGGGGATCCTTAGGAGTAGGAGTGATATGTTTACTCTTTTGCTTTTTCTTCAATGGGACATCTACCTTATATAATTTGGAAGGTTCTGACACAAGCCAGCCTTCAATAATGGTAATAGGGATAACTTATCTGACTAATATTTGAGGAAAACTCCTAGGCCTCTATGAGATAATCAGCCACGGTTCCCCCTGAACATCAAAAGTGGTCATCTGCAATGCATCCTCAGACGTGCTTAAAGTTGGATACCTGCTGCCCTCCAGTTTAGTCATGGCAGAGGAATCCAATGATAAAGCCAGATAGATAAACCTCCAGGCATTCACTCACCTTAGGAGAGAAGTCCAGCAGAGGCTGAGTAGCAGAAGTTTCCGGCCTAGGCTTCTTAGCCACCTTCTTCTCTGAGGGCTGTCCCTCGGAGAGGGAAGACCCCTCCACTGCTCCTTTCACAAGAAGCTTAATAGGCTGGTTTTCAAGATAAAGCACCAAAGAAGAGTGTCTACTATGAAGGGGTTTAGATACAAAGGCCTGACAGATGGAACAGAATGTATGGTCATGTGAGGCACCAAGGCAAAATAGACACTGTCTGTGGCAGTCTTTATGGGGAATCTGTCTCCCACACTGGCATTTACCCTTCTTGGATGACATGAAACCCCACAATTAAAAACAGAAAGATAAGTAAAAAAAGAACTCCAATGGGGTGCTTATATGCAAAGGTTTGGTGAATCAGCAATGGAACAGGCATTCAGACCGACAATCAAGAAATGGCTTTTGGACTTGAGGCAAAGATGTAATGAGGATGGTATTTCCAGACATCACTTTTATGCCCTATACTATGCAAGGAGCATATGTGTGATGTACAGCATAGCTTAAAGCAACCTAAAGACTTTGGTGTACTGGCCAGACTTAGGGCTGCCATTGGCCAGGGATCCCTATTTTAAAGAATACTGCAACAGTGAAATGGAAGGACATCATAAGTCATGTAATTTTAATTCTAATAATACAAAATTAAGTTTAATGGCTGATACTTCAGCCTAATGAAGTATTTACACTTTTTAAAATGAAAGCTCTAAGGAAAATATAATTAAATAAAAGCTGCTTTGCTCCCCCTTGCTTTCTAAAGCTGTTTTTTGGCTGACAAAATAAAAAGTTAAAATACTCTTAACATCCAAATAAAGTCCGACAGGATGAGCAGTATAACATATAAACTACAGATACCTTCATAAACATACCTCCCAACCATACTGAATTACTCGTTTTTTACCGAGTTTTGGGATCCACATAATGGGATGCCATGATTCCCGAGTGACACCCCTTAATTTCCATATTTCCCGGCTTTTAGTTTAAGTTTTTTTTCTCGGCTGTTTGAGCTGACGTCATCACGTGCACGATGATGTCAGTTCCTTGAAACAGCCTGCCAGCCTGTCCCAATTGAGCTCAAAAGCTCACATACGTGCATTTCCGGCCGGCTGCTTCAGCTAAGCTGCAATGGAAAGAGAAACAGAGGAATAATGGTGCTTTGTGGACGTTGGGACTGCAATAGAAACAGAACTGCAGAATAATAATCATCCTGCACAGGTATTTTGCCCTGAGACGTTGCCGTTATGCTTCTTTTCTTATGATGCCATACTTTGCACTGAGATGTTGCCGTTTTCTTATTATGCTGATGAGACTTTTTCCTTTTGTAGCAGCCACACTTTGCCATTCTGGGGATTGCAGTGTGTGTGTGTGTGTGTGGAAAATGCCCCAGGTGAATATACCTCGTGGCTAGAGGTAGGCTCAAACCCTGTACCTTGGGTATATGTAACAAGATCTTAAAGTCACTAACTACCACCACGTGTGAAAACCTTCCAGATTTTCTGCCTTGTATTTTTGTTCTGTTCCTCATAAAATCAGTGTTTTTTCTGCATTTTTTTGGCAAATCAGTGAAGGGTTGAATTCACTACATAATGACAGGCATTTGAATTTCAGATTTCATATTCTTCAGAAAATAAATGGTAACACAAATTTTTATTCTACCAATTTTCTAAGTTTATAAGATCAGTATTAGAAATTTGTCCGTTTTTGGGGCTGTTTCCCCCATTATTGACTTTGTCCAGGATTTTTTGTGTTAAAGTGAGGTTGCAGGAGCATGTAAGAGACATTAAAAATAAAAAAATAGAAAGTCCTCTTGCAATGCATTTTAAGGATTATCATAATAGTGACCCAAATGACATGTTTGCTACTATTCTAGAACATATTGCTGTAGATAAAAAAGATGAAATAGTTGAAATAGTTAAAAAGAAACTTTTATATAAAGAAACAGTTTTTATATTAAAATATGGTACTATGACACCTAGTGGAATTAATGCAGAATGCAACTGGAAAGTTTTTTTGTAATTAATTATTAAATTGTTTAATTAATTTTTTATGGTATAAATATGTGTGTAAATGTATTTGATAGTATTCTCCTTGAAGGCGAAAGCCGAGGTGCTAGAGAGAGACTATCCAATAAATCTGTGTTGGATCCTGTTTTCGGTTGTTATATTTGGATTATATTCTTTATTTTTTTGGTTGGATCGACCAATGGAGAATATGTGGTTCTAGGTAGCGTCCCGAATGAAGTCTGTTTTGGTTCTGACAAAACTTCTGATGCTGAAGCTTTAGGTGTCCATTCCAATGAAACTGTTGGTGCCGAATCATTTCTGCCTGCCTGTGCCAAAAAAACTGTTGACACTGGAGGCTGTTGGTGTAGTTTTGCAGGCAGTTTGGAGGAACTGCTCGGTACTGAGTGAGATAGTTTCTTTGGGCTAGAGGAGGAGGAAAAGGAAGATGACGAGCTGGCTTCAGTCTTCAGACCAGATATGGCCTCTTCACACTCTCCTTTTAATGATCCTTTTAAGATGAGCTTATTTCTCCACTCAGTTAAAGTCCTGGTAGTAAAAGTATGGGTCTACTTCACGTTGTCGTAAGCTGACAATATCAAGTCTGATATTGTCGGCATGACAATTTCGAAAGTGAAGAACATCGTGCAAGTAAACGGAAATCTCCATAAGGGGAGATTTCTGTTTACGTCAATTTAGTGCAGTCTCGGAGTTGGTATATTTAAATAGGGGGGGGTGTGGAGGGGGTGAATCCCTCCACATGGGTGGTGCCGGGGGGGCTTGCCCCCCTGCCTACGCCATTTAGTTTTTTTTTTTTATTTGTTTTTTTTTTACGTTATTCAATGTTTTACTTAATCAATAAAGTTCAACCTTTATTGATTCAGTTAAGTAAACTTTCGATAACGTGATATAGATGCGAAAGTATTACAGATGGCGCAATCTTCTTGCTGGTGGACAGTGCCCAAACAACATACACAACATACATGTCCATCTGAATTGGGCATCTTCCTTCCATATTTTTCACACCTATTAAAGCCAGAGGTACCCTTTGAAGGTTTGTCAGCCATACAAAAAAAAACTAGGCCTAACTCGGAAAAGGTCAAACACATACTCACTGATTTAAAGAGGGAACAGAAAATATGGATATGTATTTTTTTCTAATTTTAATGGAGAAGGGAAGAAGGCACCAACTATGGTAGCCAAAAATACCTCAAGAGGTAAAGGAAGTACCAGCAATGATACGTTAAGGAAAACTACCAAAAAGTAGAGGGAAAAGGGAAGGGATCACTCACAAATTCTAGAAAGAAAAGAGAAATGGGTAGAAAAGATATGAAGATCAAAGGAGAAATGAGATAAAAAAAAACTTACTAAAGATAACAGCAAAGCTTGAGAGAAACATATAGGACACACGGAGCAGCAAACATCATCTGAGGTAATTTAGAGAGGAGAATTATGGGTAGAGTCTAGCTCGAGAGTTCGGAAGGTGCAAGCTGAAGTAAATGGCTGAGTCAGTTCTGAGGCCTGGAACCAAACCCACAGTAAAGGATTACATGAAGACTGACAATATCAAATCTCATATTACTACCACAACATAGCTAGCATATTAGCAGACAAATTTAGATTAAATTCTACTCTTATCACCGCCACATTATCCACAGCACTTCAGCGGCACTAGGCCACCCTTCCACCCCTATCACAAGTCTTAAGTGTTCCCTCCAAGACTAGGAACACTAAATTTGTGGGCAAGAATAATGAGCTGGACTGCCTTCTTGTCAGCACCAAAGATTGTCCATTAGACTTGTTGTTAATTCTATTCAATCTAAGCCTCCCTTCTGGATTCATTCCAGAGGTATGGAGAACTGTAGTCATCCCACTTCACATATGATTACCTCCTGCTTATCTGGGAAACTAGAGACCCATAAGACTCACAAGCCTTGTCTGTAAGGCAATGGATTGCATCATTATGGAACTTATTAACAAGGAAAGTTGCAATTATCAAAGCATGGTCCAAAACAATTATAGGTTTCTGAAAGACAGATTATACCCCCTAAACCTAGTGGACCTTTTTGAATAAGTCACTGAAACATTAGACTCAGGCACATTGGGTCCCACTGTATACCTCCGCTTGGCTAAGGCCTATTATACTATTGCACATTCTGGCATCAATGACATGCTGATCCAACTAAATGTAAGCACCCTCTCCAACTGGTAATGAAATAGATGGATGTACTCTTTAATCAAAACTCAGTCTATTAGTGATGGAGGCACATGCTCTTCTAAAAGGATAGTTACTACTGGTCCCCTCAAGTGGCGAATCTTGGACAAAACTTTCTTTTTTTGTTGCATGTATTGTTCTGACATCAAAGCCAGCAACATTGGCCTGTGGCTGATGAAATCTGTTGATCATTGTAAACTTGCAGCTGTCATAACACCACCGACTGTTATGTAAATTCTTCAGTAGGGCCTAACACTAAATAACAAGTGTTGCATGGACTACAGAATAATATTAAATGGCAAGAAATACAGCGATGTGTTCTTTGACAAACCTGGGCACATTACCTAGGTGACCCCCCCCCCCAAAAAAAAAAAAGTGATTCAGCCATTGGAGACTTGGGTACATTCGTTGACAATGAACTATCCCGTGAATACAATGTGACCACTGTTCATAGGAAATCCTTTTTTATTGCAAGACTAAATACCAGGGATGTACTTTCTAGATTCAAGGAAGTTATCATGCCGCCATTACTCCTCCCCCTTACTAAGCAAATAATACAGTACAATGCCCCCACTTGTATGATGTACTTATCAAAACACATGACCCAGCTCGAGGGACCACAGCACTTCCTTACTAGGACAAGCAAGGGCTTGTCCTCCTTGAGCTACCCTGTCCTCCTTAAAGAGCTCAGATTCTTTTTCATTTCCTATCAACTTTTGAAAGAAGACTTCTGCACAGCCTACAGAACCTGAAAGGATTTATGCATTGATTTAAATTTGTTTACCATAATAGAGAAATGATCAGTCCTGGCCAATTTCAGTTTCACCCTGAGGATAGTATACAAACAATGTTAGGTGATTATTAAAAGGATTATGTAAAGTGAGGTGAAATGAATACAAAACATAGCAATAAATACCTGTGCACCTGTCTAGCCGTATACAATCTTCTATGCATACACAAGACCAAGAATGCCTTAAACATCACATTAAGAGATCTAAACTTCCACAGAAACAAATAGGTTTTTATTAAGCCAGCTGGTCCTATCACACAGATACCTGTCTTATGAAATGTTCTACCCTCAGATGTAAAGCAAATGAGCTCACTGATGCTTTTTAAGTATAACATGGATGACTGGATGAACGATCTAAGTACACCCCCCCGACTGACTCCTCAAGCCCTAATGGAAATGAGTCAGGTGGGTAACAAAATGTGTTATTCGATCAGGGTCTGGAATTAATTCCTTTTTTGTTAAATTCAATTTATGATCATGTGGGTAGGCTAAAAATGGTCTACAGGATCAGCAGACTAGTATTAACCTATGAAGTACTGAACTTTATTTGAGCCAGAATTTATTTTTCTTTTTGCCTTTATATTAGTATGTTGCATTTTGTATGTAGTTTACAACTTCTTTTTATTGGTCATCAAAGGTATCGCTGTACTGCAAGTGGTATTCTTACTTCTTTTCTTCTTGGCTTCCAGAATACATTGTTTATCTTCCCGTCTATGAATTATATTATTGTTTGCTCTTCTTCTTTTGAATTGCCTTCTACTCTGCATGGCTGTTTCACCATTTCTGGTTAATAGGGGTCACTGGTTCTCTGGTTTCTACTCATTTTATTAACTCTGGACTGCATTACTTCATGGTCTCCTGCTATTGCATTTCTTAGCAAGGTATCACTTATATATTTTTTTTCTTTTTCATGTAGATATTGTACTTGGTCATATATATTCTATAATAGTGATTTCTTCAGTAGGTCTTTGTGGATGCTTGGTGTGTTTAATGCTTAATGCTAATGACACCTTTTTTATTTTTTGTGCTCTTCTTGTATTTTTCTCATGTAAATATCTGTATTTAATCTGGAAAATGTAGTTGGATTAGTCAATATTTTTACATGAGTATTTTCTTCCCAAAGACCATGTGATTTGGTGGCGTTTGCTTGGGGATTTTCATAAAAAGAAACAAGAAATTAGTTTTACTTTGTCTAATAAACCTTTTTAAACCTCGGCACAAGTATGAATAGGACATGCTGGAGGGATAGATTCATAACCCAGAGGCTTCCCATGCTTTGGAACAGGATCCCAGTTCGTATTAGGCAGAGCCCCTCACTGACTGTCTTCAAGAGAAATCTTGATGAGCGGATGGGTGATCATAAGTTTACCCCAGGGGTCACATCTGTGTCACTGCTAGACAGGGGCACAGTAAACTAATTCTATTATATAAGGGGACCTTCATTGTGTCCCTACTAGACAGAGGCACAGTATTCTAGATTTATTCTGTACATTTTTGTACCATTTCATAGGGTGGCAAAAGCCACATCACTATGGCTAGGCTTACAAATGCCCTAGGGCAGATAGCCTAGTACTATACCATGAAACTATGAAACTACAATACATACAACCTAAATCCAAAATCTCAGCATGTAAAAATACACAAATCTTATGGCTGCTCATAGTACTACAACAAAATCTTCTGCCATAGCTACTCTGTAGAGAGATACAAAGGTGCACATTTTGCAAAGAAAAAAGACCTACATCTTAAATTTATGCAGGGAATTCATTGAACCATTGACACTTTAACAAGCCAGTTAACAAATATGAATACAACCATCAAAAAGACAATATGACTTGAAAAGACCAGCTGCTTAAGCTTGAAAAATGTGTAAATGTTCATTCACCAAATGTTACACAAATCAAGGAAAACCTTTAGATCTTGAAGCGAGGAGCAGGAGAAATATCACTGGAGGACTATAACAAAAATATGGCAATTCAGTTTTAATCAAAACAGTCCAGGATATCTCTGTGCTCTGCTTGAAAAATACAAAGTTGCAAATGTTATCTGGATTGAAGGAACTAAATGAAGCCTTAAAATTTCAAAATTATGACTGCCAAGACCAATATACTTTAATCTGTTTAATTATTAAGATGCCATTAGTGTGTTAAAATCTACTAAATCTAAAAGGAATTTCTCTTGAAACAAGAACAAAATTAACAATTCACAGTACATCTCACAATTTGTCAAATTAACCAGACAGAAGTCCTCTATATATTGAAAATATCTTATACATAACATTAATTTTCAAATGTCTTATCTAGCAATTTTATGTTTAAGCACAAATTGAACCAAATACCAAACGACTTCAAGCAAAGAAGGCAAAACACTATTCTATAAGCTATTTAACTTTGCGCCAGACTTGAACACTCACTGCTCAATGTCTGCTTCTTAGGATTTTCTTATCTGCTAACTACATAAAAGTAAAATAAACACTTAAGTCTTTTACAGCATACCAAGCTAAAATGATTTTCTTTTATTCTATATTTGAGTGGAAACTTATTACTGTTGGCTGGGCTTATGCTCTCCTGGCAAAATGTTAACAGACACCACTTCTTCATGAGGTAAGGCCTTTTTTTTCTATCTGTATGTTTCCAGCTAAAGGAAATATTTTGTGTAATCCTACATTTATGTTTCCTTGCACATCAATGCATTAATAAGAGGAAATATGCCTGATCAAAGTGACTATATACAAATTATCAGTATTTCTCTCTCAAAAGTTCTTAGCTGCTTAGTATCAGTAACAGAGGAGATTTTCTCATTATAATTTTATTTCATGCAGTTCTACCAGCAATTCATATTATTAAATGGCCAAGTTAACTTAATTACAAATACATAAAAGAAATGTGATACTATTTAGTAAACTGTGTTTTAAGTGTTTTTGGGGGATCAGTGAACTTGCATACAATTTGTCCTACTGCTTCTCAGTTAATATGATAGGTAGTTATTTTTATTTGGACTTAACTTATATGAGTACATAGCTCATAGCTAACAATTTTCTTTTGCTCCCTTTTCTCAACTAACAATGCTTTTTTATTAAAATTAACAAAAATATTTCAAAGCTCAATGTACTGTTCTTAACTATTATTTTTATTTATTTTTGTATACATTGCACTTTTATAAACGTCTTAATTAGCAATACTCATGGTACTACTCACAGCATTTATAGATGACTGACCTAATTTTGATATCTCAAAGACCATCAGTTATACAAATCATTTTTTAACTGTACAAAGTTACAAACTTAATCTACCAAAATAAATAAATACATAAATTTCCCTTTATACACAAGTACACTTTTATTAATACATCTATATTAGCTGAAATTAAAGCTTATTGTTTCTTTAAAATAGTTGAAAATGATGGTTATTCAAAAGAAGGACATGAATCAACACATTAATATAATTAAAACTTGGTCAAATATCAAAGTTGACCTAACAGGATGGAATAACATTTTTTTCTTTCCAAGGTTGCAATTGTTAAAATTAATATTTTATCAAAACAATTCTTCATATTTCCTCAATATTACATGAAATTCTTGTGGAAGTCTATGAAATATTTCATCTTCCTTAAGCAAATTTATTTGGTTCCCCCAATCAGTTAAGCGTATGTTATGTTAAACTTACTGCTCCATTTTATGGCAGGGAAATTTGTATTACTTTCAGATGAGGTTAGTAAATCACAAATTTGGTTAAAAATCTGATGTATATAAAACAAAACAAAAAATATTTGTCAATCCTTTATATCACTAAAAAATCAATTTAATATTATTCAAAGAACTATTCAATTTAAATGATGCCTTTGTATTGTTTCACGTACCTGCTCATAATCCAATTTTTAAAGTAATATGACAATTATAAATTTGATACATTTTCCCGCTTCTCATTTCAAACAAACACTCTTCATATAAGCTAAGTATAAAACGTTATCTTACAAGGGATGGCAGTTCTGTGCTGTATCAAATTTGAGATATTTTCCTAAATATCCTAGCATTAATTTAGCTGAAACAGAAGCTATTTATCAATAACATGCTTCCAGCTCTTATATATGACAATCTACTTTCAAATTTCTTATATATTAACTTTTAAATATAAAAGGGTTGCTTCTACTTATCAACTCTATGACCAGAATATAACGCAACCTTTCTGAAAGAGGTGGCTAAAATTATCATTGCAGTTATGTAGAAATAAATATTCCACTCAAAAAAATCCTAACATTTCTATATGTTCTCCTGCTTGTAATTTTGCTATTGCAGACATATTACAAATATTTTAGATATGTATGTTTATTAGTAAATTATGAGAAACTCTATGCTTAAAGGTCTGAGTATCTGTTTTGCATAAGGTCATGACAATTTGCCATTTCTCACATTCCTATCAACCTACAATCCTCAGATTTGAGATTAATAATAATTTTATTTATGATAATAAAATCTTAAATATCCAAAATCTGACTGAACATACATTCAGTCAACTTCACTGCATTCAATAAAATGGAAATTTAAAATTAAAACACTTAATATGTTGCTTTCTCTGATTAAAAATAAAACTGAATTAATTAATTGAGGGAGGAAAAAACTCTAAATACCATCCTCTAAATTTTCAAACAAGTCTTAACCTTATTATTGTTATATTTAGAATTAACTATTTTTGAACACAACTTATGTACTATGCTAATCAAATAGTTGATGAATGAAAGAGATAAGTTTATATTAACTTTAGGCTATTTGTTTCCATTATCTCGGTAGCATGATTCATTTTCAGTGCTATAACATTTTCGTACATAGTTACTGTAAACAATTTTCCCAGTTCATTAAGATTAGCTGCATAGTGAGAAAAGACTACAATTACACACACACACACACACACATATATATATATATATATATATATATATATATATATATATAGAGTGCATGTGTGTGCATGTATATATATATATATATATATATACACACACACACACACATATACATACACACACATTTTATATATATATATATATATATATATATATATACAAATATACATACACACTATATTTATATATATATATATATATATATATATATATATATATATATATATATATATATATATACATATATTATATATATATATATATATATACATATTTATACATATGGATTCACTTCAAAACACTGAAAACTCAAAACACAAACTCAAAACACTGACAACACATATCATACATATACTGAGTTTAAACAACATAAATCATAGCACTTTCCATCCCTGCGCCCACCACATCCCCTGCTACTTAAATATATCAACTCCAAAATTGCACTTAGTGATGGTCTTACTACCAAGGAAGAAAATTACAATGTATTGATCTGTCTTTACATGAATTATATGTATGACAGTTGCAATAATGAATATTATTTATAATGAATATTATAAGCAGAGGGCTGGTCTCTCTACCATTTATTTTTGAAAAGTTAATTCTGTTAGAAAAATAAAATATTAACTTTTAATTTGCAAAAGCCCCTTTATTAGGAATATGGATATGTGTGATAAAGACACTTGACCCTATAAAACATGTCACTAAGATATTACTATTATGTAAGCTGTTAGTACAGACAGTACTGTTTTCATGAACATTAAAGAAAGAATAAGTGAGTCACTAATATTTATCCTGTAAGAATAGTTATTCTTGAGATTAAAAATTTTGTATAATTCATGCTCAAAAATTGAATGGTAGATGGGATTTTATAAGAGTAGCTGGTAATGACCTCACAACGTTTTCAGATATTAAGTACCAAGGGGTCCACGGAATGTCATCCTTAATGTCATTGCCACTTACAGTGCCAGGATAACTTTTATCTCTATAGGTGTATGAACATATCTTGGTATCCATATCTCATAGCATCACCACTGTCCTCCAGTAATTTGAAAAGCTTAACATTTTGTACTCTGCATCATACAAGGCAATTTCAACATAGAATACATGGGTTAACATTCAGCATCCCTAGTATGTGACAATTGTTAGCTACTATAGTGAGAATCCATTCCAAGTGTTATAGTTAAGAAATGTACAAGGATACACATATAGATTGTATAATATTCATCCACGGTTGCTGAAGTTAGACCAAGGGTAAAGACGATAAGTGGGCAAGCATCAAATAACCTATAGCTTAAATACTGAGCATCATTTTCCTACTCTGAAGAATTTTTTTCTTTAGTTTTAGGAGTTATCGTGCTGTGCTGTTTATTGTTTGTGTATGTATATACTTTTTTAAACAGCTTTTCATTTTTTTTTTTTTTTTTAAGAGCGACTAGGAGTACAAGGAAGAAGGACTTTGATGGATTGTAAGTAGAGTAAAACCTTATAAAATACCAAAATATTTTGGAACATTACTCTGCAAACATATAAGAATTAACAGCCAACCATGTTAGTTTTTCAGCATTTTTACAGAGTAGAGAATTGCAATAATTCTTCATATTCCAACTGACTATTGTGTGTTTATTATAGCTGAATTATTAAAAATATAAAAAAATATATTTTAATGAAGATCGTCATTAGCATAAGTTTGGTAATGCGTGAGCATTCTCTGTCATTATTCTACCTGTCAAGACAGCAGTGGCTTTAAAGTGACAGAAACACCTGCACATATCACAGGAAACGTATGCTAGAAATTAGCCACTTGTCCGAAGTTAGTATGATTGCAAAGAGAAAGCCCAATGTAATGTTTCTCCATCAGATTGAAAAGGTACTTTATTTCATTTTCCTATTCATATATTTTCTACAGGAATTTCAGACTAGGAACCCACATCTGCACTTATTTCTACACATAAACTTCAGAATGTGGATACACTTTTCATTCTCTTCCATTTGCTATATATGGGAAACCAAGCTGGGTTTGTTAATTGTACTGAGTAGATTTCGTCTCCAAGCTGATTTACCTTTATTAAAATATTCTGCATTTAGAGTTACACATGCAATCTGCAAATAAGCAGATTGTTTTAAAAGTATATACAGCTTTGCATTTTTATCTTTCCATCAGAATAACTGGACTTAATTTTCATGTGACCCTCCCATTTTTTGCTTCTTAATTCTTTGCCTAGTTGTTAAGGATACAAGAATATACATCTGGTTGTGATAACCGACGGAGATGGTAAGACTTTTTAAAGGGATATACATAAGTCAGCACAGAGAAGAAAATCAGAAAGTCATGCAGTATTTGTAATACTGTTTCCATGGCCACAGGCATGTTTGTTTCAATCATAAACAGCAGCTACCACGTGGTCAGAAGGATGAATAAACATTTTCTTGACTGATTCTTCAACAGTTTTGTGGTATTACAGAAGGGAAACAAGAAATACAGTGTTGTATGATATGATTTTGTATTCTGCGAATACACCAATAAGTGCCCAAACTGTAAAGCGGTGGTCAATATTGTAGCCAAACGAACAGACGACGAAATAGATATAAAACACTAGATTTATTGTTTTAAAATAACAAAGTTTAGCGCTTTCACCCACTACACAGGGCTTCCTGAGAACTCACAAAACAATTAAAATTAGGCACTTAAATGCCTTTTTTTGGTGCCAAAACATATTCAAAAATTTGTAAAAAACGAAAACAAAGCCACGAAACCTTGCTCCAGCAGAATAAAACACTCATAGTAAATCAAAAGTAAAGCTGAGCATAAATTTATTATTGAGCGTTTTCGCCTTGCTAAATAGCTTGGCTTCCTCAGAGATCAAGTAAAAGCAATTAATTAAACAGGCTTAAATACTAGTAGGAAGTGATGTCATTGAATAGCCATTTTTAAAAACCATCACAAAAAAACTTTAACATAAAAATACATATATTTGTGATACAAAACATATTAATCCCCTAAAAATATAAATATTTCATTCTTAGTAATCCATAACAATGGGCACACAACCTAAATAACATTCATAAATCCAAAAGGACAAACAATAAATAAAGAATAAACATTTATATCTATCAACTTATTCATAAAACCTATATAAAAACATATTTGATGACCAAATGTGTACACATGGGTGTGTACCAGAACATCCACCTCTTGTATACCATATCAAAAAATCAACGTAAATAACTTCTTAATTTTAGGACAGGTAAAATATTACAATTATCATTTAGACCGGGGGCATGGAAGGCATCCGTTCTAAACTGCCATTCTAATTCCCTCAATTCCAGCAATAGTGAGAAAGGGCCCCCTCTAATCGATGGAGTAATTTGATCTATCGCCATGAAAGAAAAACTATGTCCTGGAAAATCCATTAAATGTTTAGACAGGGCATTATTGAGATTTCCTGTTCTCATGGCGTACTGGTGCTCGTACATACGATCACGCAATCTGCGGTCCGTCTTTCCAATATAGAAAGAGGGACAGCAGTTGCAGAAAGCGGCATATACCACTGCCTTGCTTTCGCAATTAAGGGGCATTCTAATAGTATACTTCTTGCCCCTTATTGTGAAAGTCTGACCAACCCTAATAAGGTTACATCTGTTACAGAAACCACATGAATACATCCCCAACCTTTTATTAAACCGTATGTCAGGGTTATTCATCTGCAGTAACTCTTTTAAGTTCTTACTCCTCTTAAAAACAAATTTGGGAAAAGTCCCAAATTTCTTATCTAACATAGGATTACTTAAAATAAAATCCCAATTTTTCCGAATGATTGACACAATTTCTCTGGAGTCAAAGCTAAATGTAGTTATATAACAAAGGGCAGAATCAAACCTTTTTGCTTCAATAAGCCTCCTATTTTCAATACATGAAACATTTTCCTGCGTAGGAGAAAGTGTTAAATCAACCTCCACTATGTTACTCGACAAAATGGCCTTAAAGAAACCATTAACTCTTTTCGTAGTTACTTCATTCAAAATATCATAGACAAATTTGGAAGGGTAATTTCGCTTCAGGAACATATCAGTTAGAATATTACATTCAACATAGAATAACTCCAACGTACTGCACATTCTCGCTGCCCTGACAAATTGGCCTTTAACAATGGCCTTCTTCTGTCTAAATGGGTGGTGACTAGAAAAATGTAAGAATGAGTTGCAGTACGTTGGCTTTCTGTAGATTCCTGAAACAAACGACCTAGTTTGTAAATCTTTCTCAAGTTTCACATCAAGAAAGTCTATTTCTGTTGTTGCAAAATTATAAGTGAATTTCAAAAATTCTGTAGTTGTGTTAATTTTTGACACAAAAATATCAGCTGCCATTCTATCCCCTTCAAATAAAATAAAAATATCGTCTAGAAATCTCGTATAGTATTTGATAGGTTGTACAAGATCAGATGAAGCGAAGAGGAAATGTTTCTCCCAATAACTCATAAAAAAGTTCGCCACCACTGCTCCACATGGGGAGCCCATGGCCACCCCTTTCTTTTGTAAGAAACATTTTTTGTCAAACATAAAAAAGTTTGAGGATAACACTATGTCCAGCACCCCAATTATTACGTCAATCTCATTGCCTGGGGCCCCTATTTCCAATAACAATAAAGATAACCATTCTAGAGCTTCATCATGAGGAATTGAGGTATACAAGTCAACCACATCAACAGTGAGAAAATTCAACTCACTGTTGAAGGGTTGACTATTGATGGCCTCTAAAAAAGACCAGGAATCTTTACAAATCGCTGGTAAATGTCCCATGTATTTGGACAACATTTTATCAACCAATTTGGCTGAGGGATAAGTAATGGAGGACCTTCCGTCTATTAAAGCTCTCATTGGGGGGTTCAACAAGTCCTTATGTACCTTTGGAATGCCGAACATAACAGGTATTTTTGGTAGTGTTATATCTATGAAATTGTATATATCGTGATCTATTTTGTTTTCAAGGAATAAATCACGAAAATACCCCCTTATTCTTTTGTATGTACAATGTACTTCATTAAGGGATGCTTCGGCATATGCTGGTGTATCTAAAATGGTGAACATCTTTTCTTTGTAAATATTTTCTTCAAGTACCACTAGGCCACCCCCTTTATCGGGTTTGAGCAATCTAACAGACTTGTTGCGAAGATTACGCAACATTTCTGTTTGGGCCCTAGTAATGTTGAACTCATATTTGACCTCTTCTTAAAATTGTTATCAAATAGGTGTCTCAAATCCACCTCACATACTTGTTCAAAAACCAAAAGTGCAGGATGGAGGGGTGGATTAAACACACTTGGGAGTTTTAAAGATGGGAGACCACAAGAATTGTTAGCTTCTTCATTGAAAAAGAGTTTCAAATTCAAAGAAGTATACTATTAGAATGCCCCTTAATTGCGAAAGCAAGGCAGTGGTATATGCCGCTTTCTGCAACTGCTGTCCCTCTTTCTATATTGGAAAGACGGACCGCAGATTGCGTGATCGTATGTACGAGCACCAGTACGCCATGAGAACAGGAAATCTCAATAATGCCCTGTCTAAACATTTAATGGATTTTCCAGGACATAGTTTTTCTTTCATGGCGATAGATCAAATTACTCCATCGATTAGAGGGGGCCCTTTCTCACTATTGCTGGAATTGAGGGAATTAGAATGGCAGTTTAGAACGGATGCCTTCCATGCCCCCGGTCTAAATGATAATTGTAATATTTTACCTGTCCTAAAATTAAGAAGTTATTTACGTTGATTTTTTGATATGGTATACAAGAGGTGGATGTTCTGGTACACACCCATGTGTACACATTTGGTCATCAAATATGTTTTATATAGGTTTTATGAATAAGTTGATAGATATAAATGTTTATTCTTTATTTATTGTTTGTCCTTTTGGATTTATGAATGTTATTTAGGTTGTGTGCCCATTGTTATGGATTACTAAGAATGAAATATTTATATTTTTAGGGGATTAATATGTTTTGTATCACAAATATATGTATTTTTATGTTAAAGTTTTTTTGTGATGGTTTTTAAAAATGGCTATTCAATGACATCACTTCCTACTAGTATTTAAGCCTGTTTAATTAATTGCTTTTACTTGATCTCTGAGGAAGCCAAGCTATTTAGCAAGGCGAAAACGCTCAATAATAAATTTGCGTTCAGCTTTACTTTTGATTTACTATGAGTGTTTTATTCTGCTGGAGCAAGGTTTCGTGGCTTTGTTTTCATTTTTTACAAATTTTTGAATATGTTTTGGCACCAAAAAAAGGCATTTAAGTGCCTAATTTTAATTGTTTTGTGAGTTCTCAGGAAGCCCTGTGTAGTGGGTGAAATCGCTAAACTTTGTTATTTTAAAACAATAAATCTAGTGTTTTATATCTATTTCGTCGTCTGTTCGTTTGGCTACAATATTGACCACCGCTTTACAGTTTGGGCACTTATTGGTGTATTCGCAGAATACAAAATCATATCATACAACACTGTATTTCTTGTTTCCCTTCTGTAATACCACAAAACTGTTGAAGAATCAGTCAAGAAAATGTTTATTCATCCTTCTGACCACGTGGTAGCTGCTGTTTATGATTGAAACAAACATGCCTGTGGCCATGGAAACAGTATTACAAATACTGCATGACTTTCTGATTTTCTTCTCTGTGCTGACTTATGTATATCCCTTTAAAAAGTCTTACCATCTCCGTCGGTTATCACAACCAGATGTATATTCTTGTATCCTTAACAACTAGGCAAAGAATTAAGAAGCAAAAAATGGGAGGGTCACATGAAAATTAAGTCCAGTTATTCTGATGGAAAGATAAAAATGCAAAGCTGTATATACTTTTAAAACAATCTGCTTATTTGCAGATTGCATGTGTAACTCTAAATGCAGAATATTTTAATAAAGGTAAATCAGCTTGGAGACGAAATCTACTCAGTACAATTAACAAACCCAGCTTGGTTTCCCATATATAGCAAATGGAAGAGAATGAAAAGTGTATCCACATTCTGAAGTTTATGTGTAGAAATAAGTGCAGATGTGGGTTCCTAGTCTGAAATTCCTGTAGAAAATATATGAATAGGAAAATGAAATAAAGTACCTTTTCAATCTGATGGAGAAACATTACATTGGGCTTTCTCTTTGCACCGCATACTAACTTCGGACAAGTGGCTAATTTCTAGCATACGTTTCCTGTGATATGTGCAGGTGTTTCTGTCACTTTAAAGCCACTGCTGTCTTGACAGGTAGAATAATGACAGAGAATGCTCACGCATTACCAAACTTATGCTAATGACGATCTTCATTAAAATATATTTTTTTATATTTTTAATAATTCAGCTATAATAAACACACAATAGTCAGTTGGAATATGAAGAATTATTGCAATTCTCTACTCTGTAAAAATGCTGAAAAACTAACATGGTTGGCTGTTAATTCTTATATGTTTGCAGAGTAATGTTCCAAAATATTTTGGTATTTTATAAGGTTTTACTCTACTTACAATCCATCAAAGTCCTTCTTCCTTGTACTCCTAGTCGCTCTTAAAAAAAAATGAAAAGCTGTTTAAAAGTATATACATACACAAACAAAAAACAGCACAGCACGATAACACCAAAAACTAAAGAAAAAATTCTTCAGAGTAGGAAAATGATGCTCAGTATTTAAGCTATAGGTTATTTGATGCTTGCCCACTTATCGTCTTTACCCTTGGTCTAACTTCAGCAACCGTGGATGAATATTATACAATCTATATGTGTATCCTTGTACATTTCTTAACTATAACACTTGGAATGGATTCTCACTATAGTAGCTAACAATTGTCACATACTAGGGATGCTGAATGTTAACCCATGTATTCTATGTTGAAATTGCCTTGTATGATGCAGAGTACAAAATGTTAAGCTTTTCAAATTACTGGAGGACAGTGGTGATGCTATGAGATATGGATACCAAGATATGTTCATACACCTATAGAGATAAAAGTTATCCTGGCACTGTAAGTGGCAATGACATTAAGGATGACATTCCGTGGACCCTTGGTACTTAATATCTGAAAACGTTGTGAGGTCATTACCAGCTACTCTTATAAAATCCCATCTACCATTCAATTTTTGAGCATGAATTATACAAAATTTTTAATCTCAAGAATAACTATTCTTACAGGATAAATATTAGTGACTCACTTATTCTTTCTTTAATGTTCATGAAAACAGTACTGTCTGTACTAACAGCTTACATAATAGTAATATCTTAGTGACATGTTTTATAGGGTCAAGTGTCTTTATCACACATATCCATATTCCTAATAAAGGGCTTTTGCAAATTAAAAGTTAATATTTTATTTTTCTAACAGAATTAACTTTTCAAAAATAAATGGTAGAGAGACCAGCCCTCTGCTTATAATATTCATTATAAATAATATTCATTATTGCAACTGTCATACATATAATTCATGTAAAGACAGATCAATACATTGTAATTTTCTTCCTTGGTAGTAAGACCATCACTAAGTGCAATTTTGGAGTTGATATATTTAAGTAGCAGGGGATGTGGTGGGCGCAGGGATGGAAAGTGCTATGATTTATGTTGTTTAAACTCAGTATATGTATGATATGTGTTGTCAGTGTTTTGAGTTTGTGTTTTGAGTTTTCAGTGTTTTGAAGTGAATCCATATGTATAAATATGTATATATATATATATATATATATAATATATGTATATATATATATATATATATATATATATATAAATATAGTGTGTATGTATATTTGTATATATATATATATATATATATATATATATATATATATATATATATATATATATATATAAAATGTGTGTGTATGTATATGTGTGTGTGTGTGTGTAGGTATACAAGTCAACCACATCAACAGTGAGAAAATTCAACTCACTGTTGAAGGGTTGACTATTGATGGCCTCTAAAAAAGACCAGGAATCTTTACAAATCGCTGGTAAATGTCCCATGTATTTGGACAACATTTTATCAACCAATTTGGCTGAGGGATAAGTAATGGAGGACCTTCCGTCTATTAAAGCTCTCATTGGGGGGTTCAACAAGTCCTTATGTACCTTTGGAATGCCGAACATAACAGGTATTTTTGGTAGTGTTATATCTATGAAATTGTATATATCGTGATCTATTTTGTTTTCAAGGAATAAATCACGAAAATACCCCCTTATTCTTTTGTATGTACAATGTACTTCATTAAGGGATGCTTCGGCATATGCTGGTGTATCTAAAATGGTGAACATCTTTTCTTTGTAAATATTTTCTTCAAGTACCACTAGGCCACCCCCTTTATCGGGTTTGAGCAATCTAACAGACTTGTTGCGAAGATTACGCAACATTTCTGTTTGGGCCCTAGTAATGTTGAACTCATATTTGACCTCTTCTTAAAATTGTTATCAAATAGGTGTCTCAAATCCACCTCACATACTTGTTCAAAAACCAAAAGTGCAGGATGGAGGGGTGGATTAAACACACTTGGGAGTTTTAAAGATGGGAGACCACAAGAATTGTTAGCTTCTTCATTGAAAAAGAGTTTCAAATTCAAAGAAGTATACTATTAGAATGCCCCTTAATTGCGAAAGCAAGGCAGTGGTATATGCCGCTTTCTGCAACTGCTGTCCCTCTTTCTATATTGGAAAGACGGACCGCAGATTGCGTGATCGTATGTACGAGCACCAGTACGCCATGAGAACAGGAAATCTCAATAATGCCCTGTCTAAACATTTAATGGATTTTCCAGGACATAGTTTTTCTTTCATGGCGATAGATCAAATTACTCCATCGATTAGAGGGGGCCCTTTCTCACTATTGCTGGAATTGAGGGAATTAGAATGGCAGTTTAGAACGGATGCCTTCCATGCCCCCGGTCTAAATGATAATTGTAATATTTTACCTGTCCTAAAATTAAGAAGTTATTTATGTTGATTTTTTGATATGGTATACAAGAGGTGGATGTTCTGGTACACACCCATGTGTACACATTTGGTCATCAAATATGTTTTTATATAGGTTTTATGAATAAGTTGATAGATATAAATGTTTATTCTTTATTTATTGTTTGTCCTTTTGGATTTATGAATGTTATTTAGGTTGTGTGCCCATTGTTATGGATTACTAAGAATGAAATATTTATATTTTTAGGGGATTAATATGTTTTGTATCACAAATATATGTATTTTTATGTTAAAGTTTTTTTGTGATGGTTTTTAAAAATGGCTATTCAATGACATCACTTCCTACTAGTATTTAAGCCTGTTTAATTAATTGCTTTTACTTGATCTCTGAGGAAGCCAAGCTATTTAGCAAGGCGAAAACGCTCAATAATAAATTTGCGTTCAGCTTTACTTTTGATTTACTACGAGTGTTTTATTCTGCTGGAGCAAGGTTTCGTGGCTTTGTTTTCGTTTTTTACAAGTTTGTTTCTTTTTTGATTATATTCAAAAATTTAAAATGATACAGCCATAATTCAACAATATACATGAGACTGTTAATAAATAATAAAGTGGAATGGGAATGCTAAGATAAAATTTCTATCTCCACATGACTGTCGCTGGTACAAAACGTGGGGTGTTCAACTAAAAATGTTGTTACTAATGATAATAATAACAGATTGTATATCCTATACATCCTATAAATAACCAAATGTCAGTGTGACTATCTATTGTCCATCATAACGTGTCCAATACTTCATAGGGACTTGATATAAAACTTGAATGACAATGATAATACTTATTAAATATTTGGTGTATTTAATATATACGAAAATAACAATTGCTATGATGAAAAATGAAAATATGTCTATGTGCAATGTGATATGCTCAATAGATGAATACATTTGTTACAATAATTATATAAATATATACAATATAAAATGTATAAATGTTGTAAAAATTGTAAGAGATATATAAAAATATAAAAATATTGTGAAGTAACACTAATGTTATAAAATATAATGGAATACATGTGTCATAATAATTAAAACATTTTTTTTTTAATTTATTGAAGAATCTATACAAAAAATCCAAACAAATTTTGTATAAGGATGTTAATAAATTATATAATTATAATAATTTATATTATAATAAAAATTATTATAAAAATTGTTGTAAAAATTATTATAAAATTATCGTAAAAATTATTTATAAGTTTAATAGGTATATGATCATTTAAACCTGGGGGGGACATGGCATCTAGATAGATTTGCCACCATACTTCTCTGTAACTCAACCTACTTTTAATATCTCCTCCCTTAGTGTCTGTTTTAAGTATTTCTAAAATAATAAATTTAAAATAATGGTCCTCTCCTTCATAATAGTGCCTTGTTCATGCCCTTTGTTTTTATACTGTATATGTGATCGTAAATTCTTTTCCTAAAATGTCTCTTAGTCTTACCAACATAAAAACTGGAGCATTTTTGACATATACTTAAATAAATTACTAATTTGCTGTTACAATTACCTAACTTACTATTCACACTGATTTTTAATTCGTTGTTTAAATTAATTGTTATCTGGTCTGACATGAATTTACATTGGTTACAGGTACCACATTTTAGACTTCTATTTTTAACTAGTTTCCTGTCTTCACATCTTTTTTATATTCCAAAATTTTCTTGATATTGTTTCCCATTTTAAAAATAAAATTGGGTTTCGTACCAATAGCCTTAATAGTTTGAACATCATTAAATACTAGATGCCATGAATCACATATATTTTTTTTAATATAACATGCTGCCATGTTATACTGAATCACGCAAAATTTATGATAACTGTTACTAGTAGTCAATTCTGTATTCCCCTTCGCTAATATTGTACCAATCTCCTGTCTTGTAAATTTGTTATTGATACCTAGTAATGATTGGTATCTAGTGTCGCGTAATTCAAAAACATATTTTATAGTGGTATCCATCATGCTAGTGGGATATCCCCTTTGTAAAAACATCTTCTTTATATATTCTAATTCTGCCCTTAAATCATCGTCATCAGAGGTCATGCGTGCTGAACGAACGCATTGACCCCTAAAAATATTGTTTTTTAACTTCTCAGGATGGCAACTAGTGTAGTGTAAATAACTATTAGAAAATGTATCCTTCCTATAAATGGATGAAGATACTTGATGTGCTTCATATTTAATTAAGGTATCTAAATATGGTACGCCTGTGTTATTATAAGAATGAGTGAATTTCAAATAATCACTACTAGAATTTAAAAAATGTATAAATGACTCTAATAATATCGTTTCTGCTCCCCATAAAATATAGATGCCATCTAAAAATCTTGAATAATATTTAACATATTTGTAAAATTCACTCGCAAATAGAATTTTGTCTTCCCAATAAAGCATTATCAAATTTGCATAAATTGGGGCACAAGCAGCACCCATAGCAACACCTCTCATCTGTTTGAAAAGTTGTTCTTCAAAATATATATAGTTATTGTCAAGAACTATAGACATCATTTCCTGTAATAAACATATCTCATCCCATTCAAGGTCTGTGTGTTTCCTTATACTATTGCTAAAAGCATCAAGACCTTCATCCCTCGGGATGCAGGAAAACACATCTATCACATCAATAGTTGAAAATATTACATTGTCTAAATTTATGTCTGTTGGAAAATTCTTTAAAATTATCCATGAATCTTTAACCATATGGGGCACTTTTTCATAAATAAATTTCAATTTTGAGTCAATATATCTCCCTATTGGGAAGGTTTTAGAATTGCTTCCTGACATTATTGGTCTAAAAGGGGGGTCAGAAATATTTTTGTGTACCTTGGGGATACCTACAAAAGTAGCCAATTGTGGAAAATCAACCTTCAAGAAATCATATTCATCTTTAGTAATTCTTGCTTCAATATGATATTCCTCTATATACGAATCAATTCTGTTATAAGCTATATTTACCTCATTAATTGAAATAGAAATATATTTACCGGAATGGTGTAGAATGTCATACATTTTCATAATATAACGAAAATTGTCATATATTACTATACCACCCCCCTTATCGGGCTTCATCACCCTAATATTCTTATCATTTATTATTGTACTTAATATGTTGCTGTCCTTTATAGTTAAATTACTATATTTAGTCATGTCCTTTAATTTTCTATGTTCATAATAAAGCTTTCTTAAAGTAATTTTTTCATATAATTCTACTTTCTGGTGTGAAGGTGGAATAAATAAACTCAATTTCTTTAAGTCAGAAATTTGATAGTCATTTTGTGATATTGTTTTGTTCTCACATGTGTGTGCTTTTAAAAAACAAGTCTAAATTAATTTTCCTAACGTGTTTTTTGAAATCAATAATAGTATCTACTAAATCAAACTGAGGGTTAGGTATGTACTTCATTCCTTTGCTAAATAAATTGAAATGCTCCTTTTTAATGTTCAAATCTGTATAATTAAATATGTTGAAATTATCAAGAGTATGTACATGACCATCAACCATTATCTCATTGTTCTTGTTAATAGGGTCCATGCTGAACATCAATTCTTGATTAGTGTTCACTTCCAATGATTTCTGGTGTATCCCTGGTTCCCATTTTGGTACGGTTGTGTCAGTTGTTTCCCTCCCCTCTGAAAATCCCTTTTATTTGTGTATGCTTTGTTGTATTGATACACTGTATTGTTTCCCCCTTGCTCAAACTTCCTATTCTCTTCCCTTTGTTGTACATCATAATACGCATGTTTGTTACCATTCCTTCTAACTTCATTGTTTGGCCATATGAATACTTTAAGTTATAATGTTCACTATCCCTTTTCAATTTGTTTGTTTTACGTTGAGTAATATTAATAATATATTTTTTTGCTTCATTAAATTGCTTATTATATAAATTTTCCCATTGAGGGAATAATAAGTCATTCAAAATATTGTTGTTCAATGTCTCTGCTTCCAAAATACATTTACTAAGTTTTTCATCATAGTATTTCATTAATAAATGCATAAATTTGAAACCACAATCATCAAAGAAATTATTAAATTCCATTTTCAATTTTTCAGAATAGTCCAAACCTAAAGGTAACTTAAAAAATCTTAAACCCTTAGGGACTATTTTCATATCAATATTCTTAGACAAATATACATATCAATTCTTAAATCATTAATATTTTTCATTTTTTTCCAAGTTTATATATTAGTGTCCTTAAATTGTCATTTTCATAATTATTAAATACAATATTGTTGTCATCCCCTCTGAAGTCATCCATTTTATAATTAAACAGTAAGAAATTATTGAATTTATTATCCTTGTCAGGACCATTCACTGGTTCAGCCAATGCATCTGATCCAGATGAAATTTTATCAGTACCTTTGTTATATGTCGATTGTCCAGCAACTGTGGAGTATGTTTTTGTAGGTAGTGCTCTTTTTGGTTTCATTCCAGTCCTAATAGCTTCATCATTGATGTCATATAATGAAAAGTCAAAAGTGAAGTTCGAGAGATTAATTTTACTGCGACTGTGTGAATCATGAATATCCAACATATTAGCAGTTCTCCCCATTTGTCCACCTTGACCATTTGGTAGCTCTAAACTGTCCGATGAAACATTTACATCCTGTCCATCCAGTCTAGATGTAAAATTGGAAATAGCATCACCCTTGTTAACTTGACACTTAGAAACTGGGCTATAATTCTAAATAGGGGAATTAAATGTATCCAAACTGTCCATATTACCTCGCTGCAATCGCAATGTTGTTGTCCTGTTTGTAGCAGATTTAACAGATGTTTGTGCTACTACATCACTTTGTAATAGCTGTTTTACCAAAACGGTAAGAAGATTTAATTCACCCTTAAGCCCAGATAGTTCGTCCTGAATTTTGTTCAAATCAATGTGGTTCGTAGGCTGAACTTGTAAGTTTTGTTCTCCGCTAGATGACAATGCACCGGTGTGTTCCATAGCAGGCTGAGTAACGACTTGTAAAATAAACAAACAGAATTGACAACGTAAAAATACTCTGCGAATACACCAATAAGTGCCCAAACTGTAAAGCGGTGGTCAATATTGTAGCCAAACGAACAGACAACCAAATAGATATAAAACACTTGATTCATTGTTTTAAAATAACAAACAAAGTTTAGCGCTTTCACCCACTACACGGGGCTTCCTCAGAACTCACAAAACAATTAAAATTAGGAACTTAAATGCCTTTTTTGGCACCAAAACATGTTCAAAAATTTAAAGTGATACAGCCATAATTCAACAATATACATGAGACTGTTAATAAATAATAAAGTGGAATGGGAATGCTAAGATAAAATTTCTATCTCCACATGACTGTCGCTGGTACAAAACATGGGGCGTTCAACTAAAATGTTGTTACTAATGATAATAACAGATTTTATATCCTATACATACTATAAATAACCAAATGTCAGTGTGACTATCTATTGTCCGTCATAACGTGACCAATATTTCATAGGGACTTGATATAAAACTTGAATGACAATTATCATTAGTAACATTTTATTAATTATTTATTAACAGTCTCATGTATATTGTTGAATTATGGCTGTATCACTTTAAATTTTTGAACATGTTTTGGCGCCAAAAAAAAGGCATTTAAGTGCCTAATTTTTTGTGAGTTCTGAGGAAGCCCCATGTAGTGGGTGAAAGCGCTAAACTTTGTTTGTTATTTTAAAACAATAAATCAAGTGTTTTATATCTATTTGGACGTCTGTTCGTTTGGCTACAATATTGACCACCGCTTTACAGTTTGGGCACGTATTGGTGTATTCGCAGAGTATTTTACATTGTCAATTCTGTTCGTTTATTTTACAAGTCGTTACTCAGCCTGCTATGGAACACACAGGAGCATTGTCATCTAGCGGAGAACAAAACTTACAAATTCAGCCTACGGACCACATTGATTTGAACAAAATTCAGGACGAACTATCTGGCTTAAGGGTGAATTAAATCATCTTACCCTTTTGGTAAAACAGCTATTACAAAGCGATGTAGTATCACAAACATCTGTTAAATCTGCTACAAACAGGACAACAACATTGCGATTGCAGTGAGGTAATATGGACAGTTTGGATACATTTAATTCCCCTATTCAGAATTATAGCCCACTTTCTAAGTGTCAAGTTAACAAGGATGATGATATTTCCAATTTTACATCTAGACTGGATGGACAGGATGTAAATGTTTCATCGGACAGTTTAGAGCTACCAAATGGTCAAGGTGGACAAATGGGGAGAACTGCTAATACATTGGATATTCATGATTCACACAGTCGCAGCAAAATTAATCTCTTGAACGTCACTTTTGACTTTTCATTATATGACATCAATGATGAAGCTATTAGGACTGGAACGAAACTAAAAAGAGCACGACCTACAAAAACATACTCCACAGTTGCTGGACAATCGACATATAACAAAGGTACTGATAAAATGTCATCTGGATCAGACGCATTAGCTGAACCAGTGAATGGTCCTGACAAGGACAATAAATTCAATAATTTTTTTACTGTTTAATTATAAAATGGACGACTTCAGAAGGGATGACAACAATATTGTATTTGATAATCATGAAAATGACAATTTAAGGACACTAATATATAAACTTGGAAAAAAATTGAAAAATATTAATGATTTAAGAATTGATAATGTATATTTGTCTAAGAATATTGATATGAAAATAGTCCCTAAGGGTTTAAGATTTTTTAAGTTACCTTTAGGTTTGGACTATTCTGAAAAATTGAAAATGGAATTTAATAATTTCTTTGATGATTGTGGTTTCAAATTTATGCATTTATTAATGAAATACTATGATGAAAAACTTAGTAAATGTATTTTGGAAGCAAAGACATTGAACAACAATATTTTGAATGACTTATTATTCCCTCAATGGGAAAATTTATATAATAAGCAATTTAATGAAGCAAAAAAATATATTATTAATATTACTCAACGTAAAACAAACAAATTGAAAAGGGATAGTAAACATTATAACGTAAAGTATACATATGGCCAAACAATGAAGTTAGAAGGAATGGTAACAAATATGCGTATTATGATGTACAACAAAGGGAAGAGAATAGGAAGTTTGGGCAAGGGGGAAACAATACAGTGTATCAATACAACAAAGCATACACAAATAAAAGGAATTTTCAGATGGGAGGGAAACAACTGACACAACCGTACCAAAATGGAAACCAAGGATACACCAAAAATCATTGGAATTGACCACTAATCAAGAATTGATGTTGAGCATGGACACTATTAACAAGAACAATGAGATAATGGTTGATGGTCATGTACATACACTTGATAATTTCAACATCTTTAATTATACGGATTTGAATATTAAAAAGGAGCATTTCAATTTATTTAGCAAAGGAATGAAGTACATACCTAACCCTCAGTTTGATTTAGTAGATACTATTACTGATTTCAAAAAATACGCTAGGAAAATTAATTTAGACTTGTTTTTTTAAAAACACACACACATGTGAGAACAAAACAATATCACGAAATGACTATCAAATTTCTGACTTAAAGAAAGTGAGTTTATTTTTTCCACCTTCCCACCAGAAAGTAGAATTATATGAAAAAATTACTTTAAGAAAGCTTTATTGTGAACATAGAAAATTAAAGGAAATGACTAAATATAGTAATTTAACTACAGAGGACAGCAACATATTAAGTACAATAATAAATGATAAGAATATTAGGGTGATGAAGCCCGATAAGGGGGGTGGTATAGTAATATATGACAATTTTCGTTATATTATGAAAATGTATGACATTCTACACCATTCCGGTAATTATATTTATATTTCAATTAATGAGCTAAATATAGCTTATGACAGAATTGATTCGTATATAGAGGAATATCATATTGAAGCAAGAATTACTAAAGATGAATATGATTTCTTGAAGGTTGATTTTCCACAATTGGCTACTTTTGTAGGTATCCCCAAGGTACACAAAAATATTTCTGACCCCCCTTTTAGACCAATAGTGTCAGGAAGCAATTCTAAAACCTTCCCAATAGGGAGATATATTGACTCAAAATTGAAATTTATTTATGAAAAAGTGCCCCATATGGTTAAAGATTTGTGGATATTTTTAATGAATTTTCCAACAGACATAACTTTAGACAATGTAATATTTTTAACTATTGATGTGATAGATTTGTTTTCCTGCATCCCGATGGATGAAGGTCTTGATGCTTTTAGCAATAGTATAAGGAAACACACAGACCTTGAATGGGATGAGATATGTTTATTACAGGAAATGATGTATATAGTTCTTGACAATAACTATATATATTTTGAAGGAGAACTTTTCAAACAGACAAGAGGTGTTGCTATGGGTGCTGCTTGTGCCCCAATTTATGCAAATTTGGTAATGCTTTATTGGGAAGACAAAATTCTATTTGCGAGTGAATTTTACAAATATGTTAAATATTATTCAAGATTTTTAGACGACATCTATATTTTATGGGGAGCAGACACGATATTATTAGAGTCATTTATACATTTTTTAAATTCTAGTAGTGCTTATTTGAAATTCACTCATTCTTATAATAACACAGGCGTACCATATTTAGATACCTTAATTAAATATGAAGCACATTAAGTATCTTCATCCATTTATAGGAAGGATACATTTTCTAATAGTTATTTACACTACACTAGTTGCCACCCTGAGAAGTTAAAAAAACAATATTTTTAGGGGTCAATGCGTTCGTTCAGCACACATGACCTCTGATGACGATGATTTAAGGGCAGAATTAGAATATATAAAGAAGATGTTTTTACAAAGGGGATATCCCACTAGCATGATGGATACCACTATAAAATATGTTTTTGAATTACACGACACTAGATACCAATCATTACTAGGTATCAATAACAAATTTACAAGACAGGAGATTGGTACAATATTAGCGAAGGGGAATACAGAATTGACTACTAGTAACAGTTATCATAAATTTTGCATGATTCAGTATAACATGGCAGCTAGTTATATTAAAAAAATTATATGTGATTCATGGCATCTAGTATTTAATGATGTTCAAACTATTAAGGCTATTGGTACGAAACCCAATTTTATTTTTAAAATGGGAAACAATATCAAGAAAATTTTGGAATATAAAAAAGATGTGAAGACAGATAGGAAACTAGTTAAAAATAGAAGTCTAAAATGTGGTACCTGTAACCAATGTAAATTCATGTCAGACGAGCTAACAATTAATTTAAACAACAAATTAAAAAGCAGTGTGAATAGTAAGTTAGGTAATTGTAACAGCAAATTAGTAATTTATTTAAGTATATGTCAAAAATGCTCCAGTTTTTACGTTGGTAAGACTGAGAGACATCTTAGGAAAAGAATTTACGATCACATATACAGTATAAAAACAAAGGACATGAATAACGCACTATACAAGCACATTTTTTTATGAAAGAGAGTACCATTATTTTAAATTTATTATTTTAGAAATACTTAAAACAGACCCTAAGGGAGGAGATATTAAAAGTAGGTTGAGTTACAGAGAAGTATGGTGGGAAATATATCTAGATGCCACAACCCCCCCAGGTTTAAATGATCATATACCTATTAAACCCCTGTTGTACGCTAGAACTTATAATTTTTACGATAATTTTTATAATAATTTTTACAACAATTTTTATAACAATTTTTATAATATTTTTTATAATAATGTCAATTATTATAATTATATAATTTATTAACATCCTTATACAAAATTTGTTTGGACTTTTTGTATAGATTTTTCAATAAATTTAAAAAAAAAATGTTTTAATTATTATGACACATGTATTCCATAATATTTTATAACATTAGTGTTATTTCACAATATTTTTATATTTTTATAGATCTCTTACAATGTTTACATTTATACATTTTATACTGTATATATTTATATAATTATTATAACAAATTTATTCATCCATTGAGCATATCACATTGCACATAGACATATTTTCATTTTTCATCATAGCAATTGTTATTTTCGTATATATTAAATACACCAAATATTTAATAAGTATTATCATTGTCATTCAAGTTTTATATCAAGTCCCTATGAAATATTGGACACGTTATGATGGACAATAGATAGTCACACTGACATTTGGTTATTTATAGGATGTATAGAATATACGATCTGTTATTATTATCATTAGTAACAACATTTTTAGTTGAACGCCCCATGTTTTGTACCAGCTACAGTCATGTGGAGATAGAAATTTTATCTTAGCATTCCCATTCCACTTTATTATTTATTAACAGTCTCATGTATATTGTTGAATTATGGCTGTATCACTTTAAATTTTTGAACATGTTTTGGCGCCAAATAAAGGCATTTAAGTGCCTAATTTTAATTGTTTTGTGAGTTCTGAGGAAGCCCCGTGTAGTGGGTGAAAGTGCTAAACTTTGTTATTTTAAAACAATAAATCAAGTGTTTTATATCTATTTGGTCGTCTGTTCGTTTGGCTACAATATTGACCCCCGCTTTACAGTTTGGGCACTTATTGGTGTATTCGCAGAGTATTTTTATGTTGTCAATTCTGTTCATTTATTTTACATGATTTTGTATTCTAAAAGAACAATGTTGTTGCAGAATATACTTGCTGATTTCATAAATATCTGCATTATTCATCACTTTGTATGTGATGCTGCTAATGTCACCTGAGCTCTCTGTATGTTGTATAACTATTACTGTACACAATTCTAGTGCAGATATCATGTAACAATGCTATATACTACCTTAGTGCTCTATACGTTTTTTAAATATAGATATATATATATATATATATATATATATATATATATATATATATATATATATATACACACACACACACACACACACACACACATACACTACTGTTATTACTTCTGATGGAGCTTCCCTCCTTGGGCATCTTCTGAAAAGGGGCATCTTGAGGACTGTATGGTTTTATTCCATAATGGACTGTGCTTTGCTTTAGCTTAGCTGATTATTTACTATTGTTAATAAATTGCTTTTCTTATACATTAAAATGTCCCACTTCCTCTCTCCAGGGTCTACCACAGAAATGGAGAAAAGAACCCTCCTCCCTCAGCTTTAGTATGGTCTCTCAGCAATTACTTCTGCTTCATAAAAGAATCACACTCCTCTGAATTCCACCTCAAACAACATTTTATAGTTCACTAACCTATCCCCAAAAAGGAACACTGCTGCCTTACTTTATGGAGAGTCAATTAGCTGTCAATACTACAAAGAGCTTCACTCCTTCTGGCAACCCCAGTATACAAAGGGGTATCGGCAAAAGCTTCTGCTGCTTTGCTCAAAGAATTCCACAAAAAGCTCCACCTCCTAATACTGTAAAGGCCCTGTCTCAAACTACACCCCATTTGCAAACTCCATTATCCAGTCTCAAATGCACAGAGCATGGCTGTTCTATACTGCCCCCCCAAAGTGTAGGAAACCATACCGGAAGATATATTATTAATTTCCATAAATTGCTGAAGCACTTCCTACTCAAATAACAGAAATGCAATTGCTTTAGACCCAGTGCCATCACTAAATCTATTCCACAACACGACCTGTATTTTTACTGCTGTCAACTCTTTCAGGCCCATTTCACTCTACCTTAGATTATTGACTGGCTGCAGCAGACTCATATCCTAGTACATTACAGATATAACCCAACTTCTCCTTCCACAGCTACTTACATGTGTCCAC
Organism: Protopterus annectens; assembly: GCF_019279795.1. Taxonomy (NCBI): domain Eukaryota; kingdom Metazoa; phylum Chordata; order Ceratodontiformes; family Protopteridae; genus Protopterus; species Protopterus annectens. The sequence continues at coordinate 293,040,154 of NC_056749.1, read as the reverse complement.
ACACACACACGCAAACCACCTTCCCAGATCCCTCATGTTTATGCCTTTCTGTTATCATGGCTGGGATACAGCTGTAACAAATTTATTGCCATATCAAAAGCAAAATCTCCTTATAAATATACTCCCTTTTCTACCTCCTCCTTCTACTTCGTAGATATAACATTCAATCCTTTAAAGCTTTCACCGCACAGCTTTCAACTTCCTCCCCTTCCTTACCACATCTACACAGTTTGACTGCATTATGGTTTTGTTAATTGAAATCATGGTCTACTTGGATTATTTATTTACTCATGTCAAAAAATGCATGCATGTATGAATAAATAAATATTTAAAAGATTACTTCGAGTTCTTAAAAAAGAAAAAAAAGTAATTCTTAATCACTGTTGGTTTGAGGTCAGTTATGATTTTCAAAAGCATTTATGTTTAAAATGTTATGTTATTACTTAATGTGACATCTTTCCTTCTGGAATATGACTTTTTTAGAGGTCATTCTAAGTTCCCTGGCTCTCTCTTTTTGAGAAAGCTTTTTTCCCCTCCTTGCTGGTGTTTTTGCTGAACTGTGATTTTCTGAATAGAATATTGTGATGTTTCTGCTTTGTCAGACCAGTGTGTCTCAGAAAGAGTACAACAGGAAAATGTACTTTGAAGTGTATTTTGTGGATTCTATGGGCTACTGTGATGATATGACTAAGGGAGTCACTATCATGGGATGGGTTTGTTAGCTGGGATGAGCTTGTGTCTTGCTACATACAGTGAAAAAGGTTGTTCTAATTAATCATTGCTGTGAATTTTAAACATCTGAAGTTGAGCTTTGAGTTGTATACACTGTGCTGAGCAGCAGAATAACATTGACAGCAATAGACTTTTTTACTCTGACTTAAAAGGCTCTTTTCATGGCACCTATATTGATAATTTTGGCTTACTCATATACCTTGTCTGACTGACCTTGAGCTAGAAAGCAAGCTCTGTTTCTATTTCTTTTTCTCCCTGTTTCTCCATGGAACATATGCAGTGATATCAGAGTACTTGACTGTAAGTCAAACAATCCTTTACATGAATAGAATGATTACACTGTGAATACCTTACATATACCAATATCTTTCTGACATGCATGCATTTATGAAAGCATCCATCACTTATTGAGAACTCAATCCATCATTTATAGTGGCTGCTGATTGCATAAATGAAACACACACATTATTCAGGACAATTACACAAGGAAACATGCTTTTAGTATTTGGTAAGAACCTGAAACTTAACAAAACCCATGTGGTGAAGACTGCAGTGATGCAGTGTTAGTATACTTGCAATCAGTAGTCCTGGGAGTAAATACTTCTGATTCCCCAACCATTATTCTCACTGCAGCATTACCAATCTGTGCCTTCCAACTACTCTGCCCAAAGGTTTTATCTCTGTTCACCATTGTTTCAGTGTGACAAACAGTTATGGGCCACACATTCCCAGAGGTTGTAAATACACTACTTTAGAAATTAGTTCAGTACCTTCAGATAGAGATCATGAGAGAGGATAACAAAGCCATCCACCCGCAGATTAAAATAACTTACTTAAATGCAGTTCTGAAAAAAGTTATTTAGCAATAAGTCAGGAATGAATGAACACAATATACTCTAAGAGTAATCATCACTTTCCTTGTTTGGAGTGTGCAGTTAAAAGATATGATAAGAAAATTCAATCTTACCACTACCAATTGATATCACAATGAATTTCTGATTTTTCTCTTTTTTTTTTTGCCATAGTATCATTTATTCATTTTTGATGATGTGATGTTTTCCTAGTCCTGAGGTCATCCTGTCAGATGTAGTTCAGATGTACACTACCAGCTGGTAAAACTGGATTTTCTTAGCAAAAACATGATATACTTTCAATTACTTGCTCTTAAGCTGGAGAACCCTCTTCAACAAGTGACTGCTTTGAACAAGCTAGATGGACTGTTACAGTTTTTTTGCAATTCTCCAAGTTACTGACCTGTATGACTATGCAAGGCAAGACAATGCTCGTGGGTCACCTCTGAAGAGGGACATTTACATCCAGTTGGTATACTTGGTTAAGAATTGAACAGCAGGTGTGCTGAAAGGTTGCTATCCCTATCAAATGCTGCAAACCTAACTCATTTATGGGACAGCAGACTGTTGAATACATATTTTACAGCAGTAAGAAATACAGACATATTAATTTCATCCAGCTTCCAGGCCTTATCTCTTCATCATCATCAACTCCCTTATTTTCCCCATTTTCTACATTGCGTATGGGTGTCAGCTGTCACCATCTCTTGAATCAGTGCCGATATCCTACCTTCTTCGACAATTATGCCTGAATTTTGCAGGTCATGTGTTACACAATGCAGCCATCCCTTTAATATTTATTCTTGCCTTCTTCCCGTCTGTCCCAAATCATGTTCACCAGATTGCCTTCCACTTTCCTGCACATATGCTCAAGTTACTGTAATGTGTTCTCTTTGATCTTTATTACAATTGGAGCCACTTGGGTTTCTGCTCTGATGCACTCATTTCTCCATCCATCCCACAATGCACATCCTACTACCCTTATCAGATAATTCATCTCCATGACCTCTAGTATTCTCAAGCATTGGTTTTCTATACCATACAGTAGTACTGGCCACACCATTGTTCTGTACATCTTTACTTGTCAGCTTCTTTGACATTCTTTTGTCATATTCTACCCATGACACCCTGCAGTTTGGCTGCAACTCCCTCTGATTCTAGCTTTGACTTAAACATTCAAACTTCCCTTCTCCTCAGTCATGCCTACTCGGTGCTTGAAGTTGTTAACCTCTTTCACTACTTACCCTTCTATCTCAGTTCTCAGCTTACTCTGACTCCGCCATTTGCTGCTATCACAACTGCCTTATCTGCACTTAATTTAATCCCATGTGCATTCAGATATGCATTCCATTCCTCTATCCATTGCTGAAGTCCTTGTTCAGAATCTACCTGTAATGCCACATCATCTGCAAATAGCAGCTTTGTTGACCTGTCCACTCCTATGTGTTTGTTAATGTATTTCATCACCAGTATGAGCAGCAGTGGGCTCAAAGCTAAACACTGGTGCACACCCAATCAAACTGTGGACCATTCAGAGTCCAAATATTGCTTGTCCTTATGTCACTGGGTCTCTGTACATCTCCTGTACTAATTGTACCAGTATTTTTCGGACGTTGAACCATCACAGGACTGCCCAGATCAATTTCTTTGACCTTGTTGTATGCTTTTTATGAGTATAGGAATGAATGCCTAGAAATGAATGACTCTTTCCTCTTCTCTTACCTGTCTCACACCAATCATCGGGTCAGTTATGTTACATCTTGATCTGAATCTACCCAGCTCTTCTACCAGTTCTTGTATACCGGTATGAGTGTGCTTAATCTCCAGTCAATGTAGGATACAGCTTTCTCTTCATACTGCTATGAATATCCTCAGGAGCCCTTTCACCCCTACCTCACCTTATATCATGATCATATCTACTGTGACATCATCTGATCCCACTGCTTTCCACGCTTCTAGTCTCCTTAGTACTGTTCTTACTAGTTCTAGGGTGGACTTTTCCATCTCTTTCATCATAAGTTGTTTCTGGTACAGCTTCAGTGGGGTTTTCTTCATTCAGAAGATACTGGAAATATCTTGCATCTGTCTTTAATGTTCTGGGGACTGCTGAGCAGATTGTTGCTGGCATTACTTATAAATGGTGCCTGATGACTATTTTTTTTCTTTTGTTTTTATCTTTCTTTCCTTGCAAACTGATAGAGTTTTTTTATGCCATCCACTGAGTCACTTTCCAGAAGCTGGTGGTAGAGTACTCTTAAGCCTTGTTCTTGAATATTGCAGCTGCTCTCTTAGCCTCTTTTTTGTTTTAGCTAACCAGTACTCCTTCTTAGCCTGCTCTGTATTTTCTATTACCCACTTTTTCCTGCACTACTGCTTCTTTCTTTTGATGATTCCCTGGATGTCTACATTCCACCACCAGCATTATGTACCTCATTGCCATACATGGCATGGCACCTGTGTGTTCTAGAATGCTCATGCATGCAGTTTTGAGGCACTGCCATTCTTCAACTCCACCTATTCAAAGATCAGCATGCTTCTCTACTTTCAGAAATGCTGACTCGATCTGCTTTAATTCTGCATATCAAAAGAAATGTTAAAATCAAAGCAGCTGATTAAGTGCTGTTTTTCCCCTTTTAATCATTTATAGTTTGCCAGAACTGCTTACTCTGGGGTTTGGTAAAATAATGCTGGCCTTATGTCTTCAAGATATACGACTCCATAATAGAGCCAAAGCATATCTGGCAATTTGCAAACTAACATTCTTTCAGGACTTTTAAACAAAATTTCTTCAGTGTGCTGTCTATTACGGAAAAGACTGTCTTCAAGCTGGCATTCAGTAAATTATCAGAGTGCATTAGTGTAGGCAATTTCAAACAAGTTAATATAGCAAAATGAAAACATTGCAACTGTTTTCTCACTTGTTTGTCAGCTGCTTATGACAATAGCTTACCCAAATCAAGTTTTAAGTTACATTTTTCCTAGCAGTATAATTTTCATACATGTAGTTTACTACAGCTTTAAACATCATTCCAAAGTATTCAACATGAAAATATGTCTTTCTGTCTAGTAGTAGTACAAATGTATTTTCTATAGAACTACGCAGTTGCAACATTTTCTAAGTATTGGAAAATAAAGCAGCAAAACCATTATTCTTGTAATTAAAATACACAAAAATTAAGAAAAAATGTCTGTGTAATGGACGTGCCATGGCTTGCAAGAAATATTCTTGAGAAATCAAGATCGTTACGTGTTTTATGAAAGAAGGCAACACAAGGACAAATGCACTCTGCTTGTTTTCCCATTTCCTATGACAATAAGGCACTGAGATGGAAGAATAATTTCTCATATAAATAAACGATCCTTCCTATAGAGATGGCAAATAACACTGAACTTAATGCCTGAAAAGAGATGTCAATGTCCCTAATGAGATTAAAAACAGCAGGCAAAAGCATATAACACCCCACTAGGCCCAAAATTACATTAGAAAACAACACAGTAATGGACATACTAAAACAATAGTTTACATGCACTTTGCACAGATAAAAATGAAATACATTATGAAGGTATTAAAATTCTTTATGGCAGGTATGCAGGAGGTCGACTGACTGAAGAAATGGGTTGTGTGTTCCATCCCATTAAATCTCAACTAGGGAATATTTTATGCTAATACTTTCCTAGAAGATACATAATATATGAAAATAATGTTTAAATGGAACTTCAAGTTCTCTGACACTTTTTTATTCGTAAATAAAAACAGATATATTATTCTGATTTAGGAAAAGGTCACTGAAGCAGTCAGCTGATCACTAAAACACTTAAGCATTAATTGAGCAGCTCCTGTAAGATGCAGAGTGTTGCAAAATATTGCAGCCTTTCTATAAAATATCACTAATTTTCGTTTGTGTGTGGTTGGGTCTGTTAGAAATGTATTTATTGCTTATTTGTTCTTTGTATTGTCCAGATTCCACAGAAAAACACAAACGTGTTAACCACACACAAGGCAAAGATGGAGCTGTAGCTCCTTCTTTTTATTGTCTCTTGGTTTTTATAATTATGTCAGTAGAAATGTTATGCAGCAGCCTAACTCTGGTCCCGTTTTTTTTTTTTTGTACAGAACAAACTTAACATAGTGTTTGTTCTTTTTGCCTAATGCTGATTTTGGCACTGGTAACCACCTTCCATTGTTTAATGCAAACTTTATTTCATCTTCCCCTGCTATGAGCAAGGCTTAGCAACTCATATTATATGAGCACTGACCAGTGTACTGATGGCATGAATCATTGACATGCAGAAACACTGATGTACACTATACTGGTTTTTGTAAACTGAAACCAAGATGATTTGAAAAAAAAAATGGGCAAAGCTACACTGATCACAAATGGAAAACAAATGCTTCCCTTTTATGATTGCCAACCCAAAAAAAAGTGATTCAATTAGTGAAAGGTTTTGTGGTAGGGTAATGCGTAGGGTTGGGGTGGGGCCATGGCAGTGTTAAGATATGGTTAGCACACGAGTAAAAATGGATCAAGAGGTTACCTAAAATAATGCTGGAAACAGCCTTCATAAAGGGCAATATGGCAAATGTGCAAAGGTTCAAATCTCATATAATGCTGAAAACAGCCTTCATAAAGGGCAATATGGCAAATGTGCAAAGATTCAAATCTCATATAATGCTGAAAACAGCCTTCATAAAGGGCAATATGGCAAATGTGTAAAGATTCAAATCTCATTAATTTGTTTTAAACTGTTGGCAAGAAATTGTTGCAAGCAAACATGGCTTTGAGGTCTAGACAGGTGGGACCCTGACTTTGTCTACAAGACCTGACTTCTATTACAGGCTTGCTGTTGGAGGAGCTGGACAGTGTAGATGGGAAAGATTATTTGTCTCACCTATTATGATTTAAGAATTAAAGATGTATGTGCATAAGCAGATGGGTTCTTCCAAATGCAAACCAAAAAGGATTGTCTTGGATCGAACAATTCTTTCATCAGGTAGCCAGAGAGGACTTTGAGTGGGCATGTTATCCAGTACAGTGATGGAGTGATGTCATATGTGCCCTTCACCACATATAGGATTTGCAGTATTTTTCATATTCAAAATCCCCACGTGCATAGCTGCTGTGGAGGGATGAAGAACACACATAGGAAGCATCCTTGAAGAGCACACTTTCTGAAGGTGAATACCACCTGTCAAAAACCTTATTGCAATATTCCACTGATCACTCTAAGAAGGGAACAGTTACACTCAATCAATTATACTCCCTTTAATTGAAACAGAGAAATGTCATATGACAAACACTGACATCAAAAATGTGAATGTTGGCATGCTACAAAGCATGTGCCAAGAAACAAACTCAGCACATGCAAAATTTAAAAAAAATCATCAAAACATTTTTTTTTGCAGACAGCATGTAGTCCCTCTGCTAATTATATGTACTGGCTCTGAGATTACACAGTATCGGGGAAAGGGTAATTCCTCAAAAGTGAGAACTGTATGATTCTGCATCTGTTTAGCAGACCAACAATTTTGGCAAAAAAACAGTACATCCAAAAAGAGCAACTATATCTATGTGGTCAAGCCACATGGCCAGTAAAAATTGTTGCAAACCAACATTTATTAAATAACTGAATCTGTCTCAATGATATATAATGACTGATTGAAGATGATTTAACAGAGCTAAGTCCATCTTAGACAAAGCACAGAATCTCTTTTTTAATATGTAGAGCAAAAGCATAAATTGAACCATTTGTTTAGGATATAGGAGCTATTTTTCTGTACCTCAATACTTTAACTGCAAAGATCCGAGACAACTGCAACTTGGAAACAAATAATTTTAGGAGATGTATTTTTCTGCAAAAAAATGCATTTTCCTTTTGAGACACTGGGCCATATTCCAAAAGGGTTGCTCCATGTGCAAGTGTACCCTGCTTCCAAAAGACTTGCTCTGATGCAAGTAACTTAAGGCAATTTTAAGATTCATCTAGAAACAGGTTTAAACTGATGTCCAGATTCCAAAAAACGTGCTCTTGTTGTAAGTAGTCACTTGCACTAAGAGCAAGTCCTTTGGAATCAGGCCCATTGCATTGAATTATAGGACCTATTGAAACAAATCTGCTGGTTCTTCCAACTGCTGTTATTCTGAGACCTAAAAATATGTGAGATTTTGCTTTTAAGCTCCAGCTCATCTTTATCCTTAATGTGATACAGAAAATTTTGAGAATTTCACATTTCTAACTTTTGCAAAGTCTGACGTGTGATAATACTATTTCCTTATTATACCTTTTTTTATTACTATTGCATCAGACCAAAGTACTAAATGAATGTGAACAAGAATAAAGTTGCTAGACATAGGCTAAATGCAAAATACTCGTGATTCATAAACCTTTAATGCCCAAAGCAGGGCTGGTTTTGTGTGTGCAAATATCATGCAATGAAGTTATAATACAAGCAAATGACTTTCACAGAGCAGAAAACACCTGGCAATAGTGCACTATATCATGCTGTATGGATGATTAAGTATTTCAATGTTATATGTATGCATATGTTTTCTACACTGTGTATAAATAACTACCCAAATAATAAATATACTAGATCTGTACAAAATGCAGACAACAGGAAGTAAACAGGCTCCAATTTCACTCTGTTTAGTCACAACTGACTACAGAGTCCAGACAGACTTTTGAAACTTCAGTTGTACCAACTAAAACTTTCCCATGTAAACCACTTAAGATTAGCACAACATTCGTATTCATAATATGTTGTCTACATTTTGGGAATGGAGAAATGCTACAAAGTATCTCATAACATTGTACATTAATTTTGACAGTTATTCTAGCTAAAACCCAGCACACTGATCTTTTTCCTTCTTAGAAGCAGATACCTTTCTAAGCTTTACTTGGATGGAAAACCTGTTCCATAGGATGGGGTGTTGTATCAAAATCCTGGGCCAGGTTGAGATTATCTGTCTGGACAGCCTTGCCCTCATCCACTGCTTTGTTGAACCTCTCATAGTTGCTCATCAGATTTAACAGACATGACTTTCCATTAATTCATTAAAGCCAGGTCATGCCCCTAAGTGTTTCCGCAGTTACATACTACTAATGCCTCTATGCATCAAATATTGCATGTTCATATCTGCATTAATAATTTTAAAACCATGCTACATCCAAAATATTACAATATTTCTGCTTACATTTACACAGTGGCAAACACAATTGTATTGATATTTGACTTCTGTTCAGCAGAGGTAGAGAGATATTAATTGCTATTCATGCAACATTTATTTATATTATCTAAATATCTCAACAACCAGGCAGCAGACAGAACTGCTTAGCCTCATATGCTATTCTCACTGGGCCTCCACTGAAAAAGGGCTACTTAGCTCAGGCGGACTAACACAGTCAACAAATTTAAAATAAATAATATATAAATAATAATATGAAAGCTCTCAAATGGATGAACTAAGTACTTCTATCTGCATGTGTGCAAGCTGAAAGGATGTGGAGATATTGTAAGCGGTTTACAAAACATTAGAAACTGAGTAGTTAATGTGTTTACTGTGACTTATAAAATCCAGTTTAAAACATAGCGCCTAAAGAATACTGCCACTATAAAAATAGTTTGTGCTTAAGACTTTATCATTTACACTTATTTAGTAACACCTATGGTTTCAAAGAAGTGAACATTAGTTCAAAATATCAAAACAATTTTATTTTATCAAAAAGCTTAGGCTTCGCCCACAGGAAGTTACAGTCCAAACTTCCAGAGCTCCAATGGAAGAAATGAGATAAAGCCAATCTGCGAGTGATGGATCCAACATTTTCTGGTCACGTATGTCCTCATTTGTCATGTCCATGGTCAGTCTTTTCATTGCCTTAAATATAAGGTCGGTCAGACTTATGGACATGTAGTTACTCAGATTGGTGGTTGGGCCTTCTTTGTGCATTTCTTGGCTACAAAATCTGACTGCACGCTCCAGGTAAAACGTGACTGAAGTGGACCAGAGAAGACACGCTTCATGCAATTTACTAAGCATCCCTGGATGCTATTGAGGCTCATCAATGTAATGTCTTTGCAAGGACCTGGCAAAAGTTGTTTTGTATTTTCTTGGTCTCTTTTTAGGATCATCACTTACATTAGACACCTCTTTCCATGAGATGACTTGGAAATGTTTATCTGTGATATGTGACATGGTGTTCCCATGTTTACAATAATGGTTTGCTGTAGACTACCTTCACCAAGAATGTCACCTAAGTTGAAGTGTCATTTAATTGGCTTCAGCAATTGGCTAGTAAACTGGTGTTCTTCTAGGGTGATGCAGTATATTCCTGGATAAGACAAAATAGTCAATGGATACCCACTACAGTGCAGGAAAAGTCTATACCTTTCATTCCTCAAATATAGCAAACTGGATTAAACTCTTACTACCTGCATATTGCCCTTGTTAGGCAGGGAATACCTGATGGACATCCCATTGTAGTAAACTCCAGTCCATATAATACCAAGTAGCTTTCCTGAATTTCATAATCTTAAATAATGAAACTGTCTGAATTCAAGGCCCTCTTACCCAAAAAATGTATCTGAATTTGTGGATTTACAGAAACCTCGTTCCAATTTTTTTTCACCCAGAAAACTGTCATAGTAAATTAAATAAAGTTATGAGAAAAAAACACATTCTCTTCCATATTTATTACATTGCCCCATTCAACTGGGAGGGGGTAGGGTGGGGTACGGTATGGTGTATTCTTGGGTAGGGCAAGTTAAGGGGCATATATTCTACTGTATCAAGGCTTAGGTGGTCCCATCATGAACATTTGGAAGCTCACATCACCAGCAGAGGATGGGTTAGGAAAATATAACAAGAAATGCTTTCTTGGCTACCACTGTGTGATAACTGACAATTACTTCATGTGGAAAGAATGGGTTAAGAATGACTCTCACCCCAAGAGGAATGAACAGCCAAGGGACTGAAGGGCATTGACAGTCAACAGCCAATATGGCACCATAAAAGCCTCTTCTGAACTAGTGTACCTTTTCATTATGTGACAAACATTAAAACAGAGTGCAGTTAACTGAATGCAGAACATGATTATAGGTATTGTATTTCAAATTAACAAAATATTTGAATTGACTCATTTGGGAAAAGTGGAGCACAAGACGTATTTGTGTTTGCAAAAGGTCACTGAGAAAATCATCCATGATGCCTACCACTGTAGTATTTCAAGAAGTTGTCTTTGAAAATATGTTAATGACCACTCATTATGTTTACTGCAGCTGTATGTGAGGTTAAGTACAAGTTACCAGATGGCAGAAACTACATGAAGAAGGATCGAGATTAGTCTAGCAAACATTTGCAGTCTCTGATAATGCCATACAAATCTATAAGTTTATTTAATTTTTATATTAAAATTAATGTGTAAGAGGTGTCACTTAAGCTTCATAATTCATATGTGTCATCTACCAGTATATAAAATCACCTTTTCCACTCACATTACATATTTGGATCTACTCTGTACCTGTGTTCACCTTTTAGGTTATGCCCACCTGTCAAGTCATGTGATAACATCTCCCCATGGGTGTGTTTGGTGTTTAACTGGGATGGAAATTAAGGGACAAATGCTTCCAATCATACATTTGAAGTCAGTGCTGTCATATGTATGTGTGTGTAGATATATATATATATATATATATATATATATATATATATATCATGCGTCTTCATCATTAAGTGCAAAAGACAGACATTTTCTGTGTACACCACTAATGCCAGACTTAGAAAACTGATTAAACAAAGTAAACAGATTTGTTGATAGACATATATAAACAGAATGCTTCTTTATCATGCAGCAGCAGCAAACAAAAAAAAATATATATATATATATATATATATATATTACAGTAATATTTCCAATTTATTACTTTTACACACTGCAGTGCTCCTGTGCAAGCTTGGTGACCCTCTGTGCAACCCTCTGAGGTTTGTGAGGAAAGTTTAAGAATTAATGGCATTACCCCTAGCTCCCTACACAAGCTCTAGCAGGCTTCTGTGTACACCTCTGAGCAAGGCTGTTTTCAGACTAGGTGGGGGTCAAGGCAGGACCCACTATAAAGCCCATGTCAAAAGCCACTTATACAGCCTTGGTTTGTGGGAGTCCTTCCTCCACAAATAGTTTTGAAGGACTGGCTATTCTGTGATGTATTTTTTCCGTTTCTTTTTTTTTTTTTTTTTTTGTGAGAAGAATGACTGCAAACTTAGCAAGTGAGAAGAAAGCCAATTACTTTCATCCAGACAACCTCCACTAGTCTTACTTCTCACAAATGCATACTTGTCCTGCAAAGACAGATTGTAGAAACTTCTTAAAACTGAGCTAGCAATGAGTTTGAGTCAATTTCATCCATTCAATCTCAACTCCATAGCTCTCAACCTCTTAACTCCAGAATCAGGGCCAAGTCCAAAAATAATCAGGGACACCTTTTTTAAATATTAATACTATTAACAGGAGAAGTTAACAGAATAAGTAAATGTGAAATGATATGCATTTTCTGAAGCAAAAGAAGTCTATAACTTGAATTATGGTTATTTATTTATTTATTAGGTATAAACCACTACCATTTTCTAACAAAAATTACTACTTTTACTGAGGATTAGGAGGGGGAGATCATGATTTTGAGTTAAAATCGAGGACAATTGAGAGGTATACCCTACCCCCATCCAGCATTATAGTCATGAGGTGTGATACATATTAACATGTTTCACCTTTGTGTGCCAGCTTGTCTTTGTGGACTAGCAAATAGAACGCTTTTTACCCTACCAAAAAAGAAAGTCAACAATGAGGGTCTTATGTATATTTTCCCCAAATTCCTCATGTTTTCTACATATCATTAACCATGCCTTGGGTAATGATGCTTTTATTCTTAAATTTAACTATATTATTATTATTTTTATTGTTATTTTCATCAGACATCTTCACTATGCAATCCAAATTTCTCCACACAAATCACAAAACCATAAATACTGTAGAAAATATCAGGTTTATCACTGCCAGCATTGGGAGTGTTTGTTGGAGGGGGACAATATTACTTAAATAACTTTTTCTGTTTTCCATTGGTCATCATGCCCTGAATCCCAGATGGAGGATACAGCCAATCAGTAATGCCAGGAAGAGTTTTGTAGTATTAGGTAATAATAAAAAGCATCACACTCATGGAAAGGCTCAGTCCTGGGAGCACCATGGCTTTACACCTAGAATTTCTGTGTTGCAAGATTTCTGGTCCTTGACCTCCCATTGCTCAAGTCTAATGCAACATAGCTTGACCTGAACAGTCAAATCAAATGAGCACTTCCATCATGGAACACTTATCACACTACAGGGGAGAAATGTCTTGTTTTACCAGTGTTCTGCATTTTATTTATTTATTTCTAGAGCACAGAAACAATGTTAACTTCCCGATTAGTACTGTAATCTACATATTGCAATGCTTATACTCCATTCCACTATACTAAAATACAAAAAAATAAATTGGAAAAAGACCCTCCAGATATGGTGTTCTTGGCGGCTGCCTAGTTGGCCTATGCATAAGGCCCACCCTGTATATATTAAGGTATGGTAAGGTATTTATGGTGAGTATACAAATGCCATAAATAACACTGGAAGGATCCACATAGTACCTAATGACTTCTTGTTCTCAGTGCTAGAGAACTCATAGTTCTCTTGTGGCAATAACAAAGCTGACAGAAGAATGTAGTGGTGAAAAGAATTGCAGAAGTATGGAGTCTGCATTTGGTTAATTAATGATAACAATACTTCCTGGATCAGGAAGTGAACCTGAGCAATTACAATAACTTGAGTGACGTGCATGAGTGTGAGTGTGTGTGTATATGGAAGTGTTTTTATAAGTGTATGATTCTGAGTGTTTATACACATACCGAGACTGTGTCCATGCTTTAAAGGACAGAAGCTGAAGTGAAAACTGCATTTTTCTTACTTTATAATGCTCATCATAAAGAATATTTTGCCTTCAAGTCTAATGTCTTAACCAAATGAGTTTAGAGTATTAGGTTTGCAATTTCAAGACAGGAAGATTAAAACTTCCCGATTAGTATTGCAATCTACATACTGCAATGCTCATACTCCATCCCTTCCAGTTCTGTAAAAACTTAAGTCATTTATTCATTATTTTCTTTAGATTTGCACACTTCAAAGTTTTGTCCAGTGGCTAAATAAAAATAATAGAGGTAAGCTTCTGCATTAACAGATAACCTCAAAGTAATTGAAAAGTAAATTGTTTCTTTCATATTAAGGGCCCAACACTGAATCTGGAATGAACTGTTTCCCACTATTCTAATAAGTCTTTGGAAAACTTAATTGTATGATCTTACTATATGCACTGAGTATTAATCATTTTCCATACTGCATTTCAGAATAGAACAGCAGAAAAACAAAGGATAATATTTTGTTTCTGATACTAGATTGTTGAAGAGCATCAGAAATAATGCAATCATTTTACACTATTTTTTTTTATATTTGTATTCCACAGAATGGAATTTATAATGTGGTAAAGAACAGGTCCTTCTCACTGTAGAATTAACTAAAGGTAAATGCTAGTATAAAGCAAGTAACACATCCAAGCTGATTGTCTGACTACAGCTGAAACTAACTAGCACAACCCTGCTGTGGATAATAAAGGAGTCTTACAGTCTCTCATAAAATAAAAAGTAACAAATCGGAACGTGTTAGTTTATAAGCTTCGACAGATTTTATTGTACACTAGTCTGGTTTATATGCTTCACAGAATATTTGTCAGCATATAATGCTGTTGCCTTTGCCATGCTGCTGTGTTAACTCTCTTTTCTGTGTGCAGGTATATACATCTTTCACTTACCCAGACTGCAGCCTGCCTTTTGCTACTGCTGCAGCTTGAAATGATACAGTTAGGTAAGTCCAGCTAGCCTGATTACATTTATCAAAGAGAGAATTACTATGACATGATTGAATGAGAACTGGTACTCAGAAGTCTATGATTGCTATCTTTGCAGGCATGCCTGTAAAAGGTCATCCTTTAACTATTAAGTCTATGGTGAGTGCTGTGAAATTCATCAACCATCTGATTAATCTGAAGGCTGCTGGGCTCCTACATATTTTAAGTTGCACTCTATCTTACAACTATGAAAATATGTCATCAAAATCTCAATACCATATTTGTCTATTGTGTCTTTCGGCTTTTCCCGGTTAGGTGTTGCCACAGCGGAACTCCGGTTTGCTAATGATTGGCAGTGGATTTTTATGGTGCCGAGTTGCTAGCCTGACACCCAACCTTCAAGAAGGCACACCCATTCATGCATGCACCTACCTGCATGTCTTTAATGTCACTTGACTGTGGGGAGGACATGCAGACTCCACACAGAAGGCACTCCAGTCAAGAATTGAACGGGAGATCCTCTTGCTGTGAGGAGACAATGATAACCGCTGCACCACCACGGCCATTCAGTAGCATATGTGCAGGTATTCTGGGCCCATGTGTCAATAATATTTATTTAAGTTTGCTTACCTGGGTAGTACGCTGATCACAATAGTCCATTTGCCACCACAGCCTGGGTTGCACAAAAGAACTACAGAAATATGCATTTCTAACCACAGTATTAAATATGAAACTACATTACTTTCCATCTCAGTCTTAATGATTATACATACTAATGATACATTTGAAATAAATGAGTTAAGGATTCTTCTGTATAGCATCACTACCTACAAATGTATCCTGTGCTGATCAACAGATTGTTTTAATTTTAAGAGATATATTTCTGTCAACATATTCCTAAAGGAGAAAGCTACAAAACATTCATGTCTCGCTATAGTTCACTAGGATTGTTTGGTATAGTAGCAAACAGTTGACTTTTATTTGCCTTCCTTGTAAGTTTTTTTTTTTTTTTTTACTTACTCTTACCTTTTACTGAGGTTTAACTAAAGAATAAGCAGCAAGTTCTTTTAAATTCAGTTGTGTGTGTGTGTGTGTGTGTGTGTGTGTGTGTGTGTGTGTGTGTGTGTGTGAATGTGCGTGCATGCGCATACTTGGGTGTGTGTGTTCCTAAGGGTCATTCTTCCGTCTAACATACTCCGTGTGTGTGTTTTTTTCCAATTAAAGACCTTATTAGGTCCACCATAACACATGGACATATAAATCATTATAATTGATGGGTAGTAAGTACACTAAAGATCAAGGATGAATCCAGAAAGAATGGGAGTATTTTATTGCTATCTTCCTGAAATCAGACAAAATAATGGAGACCATGATAATCAAAAAAAAAAAAAAATGCTGGCATACCATTTGTTATGAATGAAAATAATTTTATTTTGCTCATAGGTCTTTTTACTTCTTTAGCGAAGAAAGAAGATAATATTGTGCTGATTGTCAGAATGGATTATCATATTTGCTTCAGGAGCATTTCTTGGTGATTATACCCCTCAACCTCTTACAGCAAGCGATCTGGACAAAGCCACATATAATGGGGGGGGGGTAAAAGACCCCGAAATAGGGACAATTCTAAAATATTGCACTTACAGACTTAGAAAGTTGGTAGAATAAGTTTTGCATTAGCATTAACTTTCTGATGGAAATTAAGTTTGAAAATCAAAGGTGTGCCATTATTTTTCTGACTTCAGTCATCAATGATTTGCCAGAAAACTACAACGGATGAAAAATATGAGTCAAAAATCTAAACAGTTGAGAGCTATGTTAGGGATCTGCAATGAACCACTGTTTTTAACGAGTTAATACATGTAGCTTGGTAGGCATATCTATTAGCTGGGACAGAATCCATATGGAGATGCTTCAAAGTACTAAGTAAAACTACCAACAGTAATGCCAATGTAACAGGATTTGTGCTTAATAGTATCCAGGACTAATTATAACATTATTTATTTACTTATATTTGTTTACTGAGATAGTCCACTAGGCCAAGGTGAACCCATTTTCAGTAGAGGCCCGGGGAGAAAAGCTCCATAAACAGAGTACATGTGTTACATGGTACATATGTAGCGTATGTGACAAACAATAAACAAACATTTCAGTTGTGAAGCATATTACAAATTCAATACAGCACCATACAGTGGAAAAGTAAAAGATAGTACAATCTGACCAATATACAGTAGTATTAAGAAATGAAAGTGTGGTGGGTGTTTATCAACCATTTTCACTTATAATATTAGATTATTGCCTATTTAGGCATGCGAGTCAGTTTTCTTATGAACCATATATTGTTTGAGGGCACAGATGCAATGTTTTTGGAATTAATTGATATAGGGCAGGATTCACAAAGGCTTGCATGGAGAGTAAGAGACGTGTAACACTCCATGCAAGCCTCGCAATCCAGGAACAGCCCTAAACTCTGTGTAAGAGACCAGCTAAAACGTCTCTTACACGGACTGGGCGTGGACATGCTAAATACCTCACTTGCAGCTGAAAGGTATGCAAATGAGGTATATTAGCGATCCACAAAGCAGAAACCAGTCCGTGTAAGAGACGTTTTAGCTGCAGAAATGTACTCAGTTGACAACTGAGTACGTTTCTGCAAATTCCACAACGGAGCCATGTCAGCTCCAAATAAAGGGTGCATATGTCTGAGGCAGCATGCCAATGACCAAATATGTGGCCATTGGCAAGGTAACATGATGCAAAAATATAAAAAATATAATTTTTTTTTCTGCGATTGCCGATGTTTAAACCCAGCACAGCCCCACGCAAACGGGCTGCACTGTATAAAACCATAAAAAAGAAGGTTATAAACCCACAAATGTGGGTTTCATGCAATACATGGAATGACAATGCAGGGACCAGCAGACCAAAAACAACATGGCCACCATGTAGTGGTTGTTAAGGGGGGAAGCTGAGTCTAAGACATGTAACTAAGCATTAGTAGGCAATCTCATGTAAATGAGGGTTAGGATACTGAATCTCACAGTCACATAGCAAATGAGCACAGTCTGAGTAGTGTAAGACATACATAAGGGGGAGGAATAGAGTAGGAGATAGGTGACATCACAGGGGGGAATGGTAGAAAGAAATGCAGTTCATTGGAGGTCAGTGTAACATGACAGATGACAGACACAGATCATGGAAAGAGGTGTGCCACTAGATAAGTCAGGGAAAGTCAAGAAATGGAAGGTGTACACTGTTACTTACACCAAAGTTTCTTGCTGGGCGTGCATGCGCACGTGTGCACCATGAAGCGCGAGTAGGGCAGTATGTGTGCGTGTAAGGCAGACTGAGCATGTGGGAGCGTGTTGGGAGATGTTTAACACTGTTTGCGCTGGTGTGCGCATGTGTAGGGCAGGCTGAGCATGTTGGAGGCTGTTGGCAGACGTGTAACAGTGTTTGCATGGGTGTGCGCGCGTCTTAACCCAAATAAGTAGATTCTGAACCGTGTAAGCACGTGTGCACGTGTGTAGGCCACTGTGAGCATGTTTCTGCTGGTATGCACGTTGCTCCCCCCTGAGGAAACAGAAGGGAAAAAGGAAGCAACAGAATTAATAGGAAGCTAGCAGGGATAACTGCTGAAGCTAGCAGGTGAAAACAATTAGAAGCAGGCAATTACACAGGCAGAATAGTAGCCCAGCCCAGCACTTAAAACTCTGCAAACAGTAGTGCAGGATGTTTCTCTTAAGAGACACTGCAAGACAGGAGTAAGCTAATAGAAGTGAAAACTGAAAACATTTTCACTCAGAGCAGAAAAGTTAGGGACTGCCATAGCTGTCATAATGAGACATAGGCGACTTGCTGAGGGTGGTGACAATGCAGATGGTGCCAGACAACCCACAGTGAGGAGACGGAGAAGAGTGTACAGGCCCAGGGTCACCTACCACGGGTTACATGAGCTGGAGATAGTAGAGCGCTATAGAGTGGACAGAGAGCTCCTGCAGCAAATTGTTGAGCTGTGCAGGCCACGCCTCACGCACAGAACCAACAGAGGGGAACCCATCCCAGTGGAAACCAAGGTATGTGTTGGTCTAAGAATACTAGCAACAGGTACCTTCCAGAGACCAACTGGTGATATGATGGGGATATCACAGGCATCAGCCTCCAGGGTACTGCACCAGTTCCTGGATGCCATGTCAGCACATGTCGGTGATCATGTATATTTTCCCAATGCCCGTGAGGTATTGGCCAGCAATATGCGTCTCTTCCAGCAAATAGCGGAATACCCTGAGGTAGTGGGTGCAATAGACTGCACGCACATATGCATCAAAGCACCAGCCGGTGAGTGGGGTAGGGCCTACATTAACCGCAAGGGCTTCCCCTCTATCAACTGCCAGGTCATGTGTGATTGCCCAGGGCATAATAATGAATGTGTGTGCTGGCTGCCCTGGGAGTTACCACGATTCCCACATCTAGCATTTGACGCAGCTGTACCAGACATTTGCCAATGGGGACATCCCACACGGACACCTAGTGGGGGATGCAGGTTATGCACTGGAGCCGTTGCTGATGACGCCCATCAGAAACGCACACACACCTGAACAGGAACGCCATAATGAGGCACATGCACAAACACGTAATGTAATAGAGTGTGTGTTTGGGCTGCTCAAGTCACGGTTCCGGTGTCTGGACACATCTGGTGGAGCCTTGCAGTACACAACAACTACATGTACCCAAATTGTCATGGTATGTGCTATGCTACATAATATGATATTGCGAAAACAGCTGCAGCAGGACCAGCATAGGGCTGGGCCAAACAGCCCCCCACCATTGCCAAGGCCATCACAGGCAGAGCGTGACTCGGAGGAGGAACAACCTGAGCCTGCCCCAGTAGGCAGAAGGAGGCATGCCCAGTATTCCCTGGCCTTGGCAAAGAGGCAATGCATAGCACATACACTGGCTCAGTAGGAACCCTGGGAATGATACCCCCTCAGACTCACTCAAATAATAACATTGATGCCTAAAATGACATGACCTGCTCACAAACATGTACAGGAAAGTGTAATATGTGCATCCGACAGAGGCAGCCCTGCAGCACCACCTGAGGCATGAATGCCATGTGTTAAGTAATGTAACACCATGTACTATATGCACACCTGAGCACCCTGACTAACATCCACCCACACCAAGCATGAAGCCACAAAATGACGATGGGATGATCAAGTGCAATAACTGGCTGAAGTAATGCAGTTAGTCAAAGGGGAGCCAATGTGTTTCAGGCTGGGAAGACATGCGGAGCATGACATGATGCACCACCTGCTAGGGGTGGCATGCACCTATCATTCCATGCCCCATGGATACTGGCAAAGACTGTCAGTACCCACAGCATGCCCTGAATAGGTAAGTCTCAAAACACAAACCCACCTTCATAGGTACCACAAGGGATAGGAACCTAGATGTAATGCTACCCAATGCCAGAAGTCTAAACAGCAAGATGTGTGCAGTGTAAACGCACACAGTATGGAGAATGTAGATACCAGTCTTGTAATAGAGAACTGGGTCAAGGCTCACATCAGCACCCTAACACTACCAGGTCACACCTCATACTGTGCTGTACAGCTGCAAAACATGGAACAAGCTACAAAAGGAGGGTGACTAACAATAAATGCCAAGGATAACCACACCCCCATGTTGGTACCACAACAAGAAGCAGCATGGATTAGCCATGGTCAAATACCAATGGCTAAAACCGCCTCCCAGTATATAGCCTGCTGCAGACTACTGTCCTAATACCAGGAACTGCACCTGGCCTATGTTGGAATACATGAATATATCAAGCCCCCCAAAACCACATTATATTGCTTGACTGAAAATACCCAGACATACACTGGGAGCATTATACTAGCACCAACACAGTAGGAGAAAAGTTCCCAGAATCCATAAACCAAAATGCCCAGGAACAACGTACCACTCCCACAAGAGGGGTAAGCATACTGGATGTGATAATCAGAAACATGTGTACTGGATAGCAAGATGAGAAGTGTATCCCTCACTGGTAAGACCAGACCATAGAGTAATCACACTGGATATACACATCCCGACCCCAGTCCCTGGCCAGAATACCACAGTGAAAAACATGTGTAAAGCATAGGTTGCAGCCCTCCAAACTGATGTTGAATCCACGAAAGGCCCTGTGCAAGTGCAGAATATGGGACACACCACAGAACATGTTATACAGGCATTCCATGAACACAGCCAGGAATGCTTGGAGTATGCAATCACAAATAACAACAACCCACAATGCCATACATGCAGGCATCTGGCATGCTGGACTCCAGCCATTACCAAAACCTGCAAGAGAATGAGGAAGCTACCACATGATAGAGCAAACATAAAAAGGGAAGTAATCACTGACCAGTAGTATGGCAATAACATATGTCCACACATACAATCCACTAAGTCCAGCCACAACAAGTAGAATCTGTGAATCCAGAGGCAATGTGACACCTGTCCCAAGTACACAGACAACCACAACACCCCCCAATAAATACAAATATATGTGATAGATGCAACCATGTATCCAAACCAGAGGTTGAGCTCCACCAGCTCAGTACTGTCAAAACTAGTCAGGAGGAGAAGGTAACCACATACACCACAAACCCAGTCCCACATAGACCTACCACAACTGTAAACCAAACACATAAACACAGAAAAATATTCCTGGAGGCCCTAATTACAAACACACCACACCAACAGAAGCCTCCAAAGCAGTTCACAAGCAACCACAACCTCCAAACATAGCACATGCAACGAATAGTACACAAAGCTGGTGTGCCAAACAGTCACAGGCCAGAAGGAGAAACAACATGCCTGATACAGTTGTAATAGGTGTCTGTATAGGCAGACACACTGCTGTCCCACTCACCAGACTGAACAAGGGAAAGGTAGAGTAAGCTGCCTGTAGGCTGCCACAAAATGCCACATAAATATGATGCACTCACTGTCCATGCTGGTGTGAATGACCTGAGATGTACCTCCCTGGTCTACATGAAAAGAGACATGGATGATCCCTCTGAGTATGTACCCCAGGCCGGTATGACACTGGCTGTGTGCAGCATCCAACCCTCACCAAGAATGATGCCACAGTACAAACACAGAATGATCATGTTTAACAGCTGGCACAGTTACAGCTGTCAGTCCAAGAGGGTCTAATGTGTGTCTGCTTGAGATGTCAAGCATGACAAGCCATGCTGCTGTTCCAGGGATGGCTTGCACCTGTTACCCCTGTGTGTCTGGATACTGGATAAGGCCATTGCCACCTCCATAGAGCCGTATGTAGGCAAGGCCAAAAAGACTACCCACCACCCTAGAAAACATAAGTTGTAGGAAACATAAGGGTAATGCTGACCAATGCCAGATGTGTAAACTGCAATATGCATGCCCCTGAGGCACTTCCCATTATGGAGAACATTGATGCCTGTGTAGTGACAGAAGCCTGCTGCAAGCCTAGTGATAGCACACCAGCACTACTAGGCTATACCACATATCATGTGTTATGGCCCCAACACCTGCACCAAAACATCAAAGGAGGGGGGGGGTATCCATATGCAGCACAGACACCCATATGGCCAGGTAACTGACAATGCACAAAGCAGCGGAGACCACCCATGTGCACCTAAGTGTAGTCCAAACTGCTGCACAGTCTGTAGCATGCGACAGACCACACTCTCACACACAAGAACTCCACCCAGACATCCTGAAGACACTGGACAGTATGAATGTCCCACCAAATACCAGACAAGGTACACACAAATTACCACATAGGTGGCAAACCATTATGTATGCAAGGAGTAATCAGGGACCTAGGGACACAAGTCGACAGTAATCTGTCATGTGACACTCACAATGCCAATGTGGCTAGGATGATTGTCAATATTGGACACCGTATCATGAAAGGATTCACATCTACATCAACAGAGGTCACTGTGCCACTGTACTGTTCCCTTATCAGACCATAATCTAGTACAATGACTCATATGGGATGTACCGTACGCGACACCTGCAGCGGTTCGGAAGACCTCATAGTTACCCTACCAACAGGATAAAGGGTGTGAAATATATGTCATATGCTGCCTGGCTGTAGACACCCCAGCTGAATGCAGTCACAGACTGCCTACACAGAAGCATTGTATGTCTGTTGTACAAGGCCATGTCCAACACAAGAGTAATGGACATGCTCCACCACAGGAAATCAAAGCCATTGGAGCTGTGAGAGTGACAGATGTCAGCCTCAACACATAATGAAATAAGATGTGCTGGAGGGACAGATACATAACCCAGAGGTTCCCCACACCCAGAAACAGGATCCCAATCCATGTTAGGCAGAGCCCCTCACTGACACCCCTCAACAGGAATATTGCCAAGTGGATGGATGATCGTACATATATACTGGGGGTCTTCACTGTGTCACGACCAGACAGAGGCACAGTAAAGAAATTCATAAATGGCCATAATAGAAACATAGCAAGGGGTGGAGAAAGACACACACACTCTGGCTAGGCTTACTAATGCCCTAGGGTGGATAGCCTAGTATGAACCCATGAACCTATGAAGATACAAAATGTACAGGACACTAAGGATAATCACAAGGCTTACCTAACTGATTGTAGGAACCATGTTGGGCATCCACAGATATGCTCTGAATCACACAGATATTGCAAACAACATACCAAACACGCACACACATATTGCTAACATACAACCTGACAGGTGCAGTGCAAACACCCCCCCCCCAAGAGTGCAAAATATCTATCCCAGCAGACTGCTGGTCCCCTGACATTGCAGATGCTGAGGTAACAGCCATCATCTGCAAAGCAAAACACACAGCAGCAAAGGTATGTGATTGTGTCCTGGGCTGAGGCCAACATGGACTCCAAGAATAATGGAATGCCAAATCACACTACTGCCCAATGTCAGCCTTACCACAGGATATGCACCCAAAGAGCAGTGTACAACAACAGTGGTCCTTCACAACAAAGGTGTTGCCTGAATGGATACTGCAAACTACCACCCCAGGATCCTGACAAGCTTGGTCTGCACAGCTATAGAAAGGATCAGTATGTACCGCAAACAGAAGGCTATTTTGGACCTACTGATACTGCACCCTACACAGTGTGGCTGTCGTAACTGCAGATCCTGCCCCTAAACATGTTTGACCCATTTGAAGCAGTCATTAAGGTCATTGATGAGGGCAATGTGGTCCACACAGCGTAGCTGGACCATGCACATGCTTCTAGACAATACCATACGAGTTCAGTATGGATATGTTCACCAGCTTAAATATATACCGCTATGTCAGTAGAGGGGTTGCAAACCAGACCAAGGACAGAACTGACATGGTCAGACATGCCACATCCATGTCAGACTACAAAGCAGATATGAGTGGCATCCCACAAGGCCTGGTTCTGCCCCCTCCCCATTCTGTATATATGTCCCATAGGTATAGGCCAATATGGAACGACTGTGACTGAACATGTATGCAGAGGAGTACAAACAGCCCACCATATCCGACCCCCAGCTGACACAAGCAACCCACAAAAGGGCCACCTACAAACAGATAACTGGAGCCATAGCCATGTCAGCAAGCTAATTGCAGAACTGTGTATAGACAACCACCGTGGATATACAGTAAGTGCCCACAAATTACCACACAGGTGTTAACCCATGATGTACCTAACATGTAATGTGAGACCTGGGTACAAAAGGTGATAGATATCCTGCACTGGACAAACATGTGGCTGTAGTGTTCGCAGAAACATATACTATATACCCACCCAAACATGAAGGTTGGCAGATGTAGATAAGGGGATGTCACTGTGGCTCTGCAGTCATCCTCCATTAGCGTCACAATTGACTACAATAGCCCCTGTGGGATATACCTCAGCAGACACCTCCATCAACTGTAAAGTCCACAACAGTACCCCACCAGAAGTAGCAAAGAGCATGAATAGATGCCATGTGTTGCCTGAGTAAACAAACTGCAGCCCCACACACTGCCATACTGCCCAGCTACAGGCAAGCTGTGCCTGATGTATGAAGCCATGTCCAACCTGGAATCAATGAACATGCTGCACCTTGTACAATCTGAATGGCAGTGAGCTATGCACATGAGAGACCTGAACCCCAGCACTGACATACATAGGACAAGCTGTACAGAATGATCCATAACACAGAAGGCACCCCACTCTTCAGTAAACTCCTGGTACAGGTCAGCCAGAGAGTCACTTATCGACACCCCTCAAGAGGAATCCTGATGAGTGGATGGGAGATGGTAGGCTAACCCTGGGTATCACTGTTATGTCAGAGGTAGACGGAGGCACAGTATACTAACCATGACATATGTCATGGCAAACTCCAGTTACAATGTGTGTCGAAGGACAAACACACCCTGTGACTAGCATCAGAAATGGCCTAGGGAACATCGCTAGTGTTTGCCAATGTCCACCCATGTTGTGGAATACACTACCAATGTTGGACGAGACTGGTGTAGGTAGTCCATATCTGAACATAATGCAACATGGTCATATGTGCACAACTGGCACCTACACAGTCTGCTGTGCTCACTATGAAGATGTCAAGCAGTCAAAGGACTAAAGCCCAGGATACTGTCCACCACAGTGAAAGTACTGAACCAGTACACTATACGGTACTACAGTGTTAGGTCATTATGAAAGTATGTTGAGAACTGTCTGCAAAGTATCCCATGCAATCCCTGCAGGCACAGTATAATCCCTGTTGTGGCAGACACGAAGCAGTTGGCCAGTTAGTACACAACATGACACCCAACACCCAACCATAAACGTGAGATATTGTTGAAGTTCACACACACACAAATATGTGGTGGACTTCAGAGTGCAACATATGGAAAGCTCACACTGGGAATGCTCGCACACTTTGAGAAATGAGGCATATGTCAGACAACATGCCATGGAAAGGCTGAACTGGGCATGCTCACACACTTAGGCCATATCTTCGTTTAGCAGTTGGCCACACATATCTGGTATTTGTACGTGTCAGTCCAGGAACCAATCACAACACAGCAATCTGCCCAGTACACACAGTAAATGACTACAGAGACATAAGTGATATAGTGTATCGCCGTCATATGCAAACATCTTCCACAGATACACAAGTTGGTCATAAGAACAGGGAATGCTATGGCAATAAAGACCTGCAAACAGTAGAACAGCACAACAAATATTGTGCATCCGACAATTGAACATATGGGTGTAGAGGTCAATAATAGGCTTGTTGCCCTAGGGAATGACAGCTCAGCCAGAGTGTGCTTGGCATCTGCATCCCACTGTGCCACTGTAAAGTAGGTCACAGAAGGCAACATGTGAGGCTAGTAAGCTGTGCCTCTGTCAAGCAGGGGCACCGTGAAGGTTCCAGGGATTGAATGTGCTAAGCCACAGCCATGTTGTCGGTGTGTGCTGGAAGAGGGTTGCTGAGGATCTCTGACAGTAAGTGTCCATCAATAACAGACTGAGGGGAGCCCTATCTGCATTCTCTGGACAATTCCACTGTCAACACTGTGTTGTAATGATTATGTGTGAATGAAGTGCCGTGCCGGAACTGTTCACAGATGTCCTCCCTCTGTGGGCTACAGCTCTGCAATGTATTAGCTCACTCTGTTTGTTGTACGGCTCATATATGGCTGGTGTACACCTGACAGGTGTCTTGTTGTGGAGCAGCCATGGGTATATGTGGGATAGCATGATCAATGCAAACCGTACACATGCTCATAGAATGCAATTGTCAAGGATTATGCTGAGTGGCCAGTATAGTCCCCCAGCATGGGTCCTCTGACGTTGCCCACCCCAGTCTTCACAAGTGTAGAGTCTGTTTGTGCTAAATACAGTTTGTGTGCAGTGACAACCTTGCCTGGGGGTGGAGATGGGATATGGATGTCCAGGTAAAGGTGGGTATGGTCAGATATCAACAATGGTGGTCTACCTCTGGTGTGGAACAGTGAGTACCCACGTTGCAGATGGACAGGTGCAATATGTATTCTCCCATGTGGCTGTGGTGTGTGGTTCTGCCATAGCACATGGACCCACAAATTGTAGTGGCTGTAGGGTAAAGTGGTAGAGGCCTGAGTAGTTCTCACACACAATATGCCTGTACCTGATGTTAACAACTGGAATGGTGTATATGAACACCTGCATATCCCGGCACTGTTCCCAGGGAAGCTAAGTGTGTGTCCTGGATGTGGGTGTGGTGTTCTGGACTGGTTGGGTTGTGTGTTACAGGTCCTGTGGTCACAAAGCAT
Source organism: Protopterus annectens (assembly GCF_019279795.1). Classification (NCBI taxonomy): domain Eukaryota; kingdom Metazoa; phylum Chordata; order Ceratodontiformes; family Protopteridae; genus Protopterus; species Protopterus annectens. The sequence goes on along the minus strand of NC_056749.1, from coordinate 293,013,327 downwards.
GGTATAGAACATAACCTGCCAGTGCGATGTGCATATCTGACCCTGACGTAGGTGGCTGCAAATGCATATATATGCTATCCCCCACCTGACAGGTAGTACTACATGTACATACCTCTGTAGAAATAAAGATGTCAGCACCCTATAAATACTGCAGGTGCAGAACAGATGCCCAGTAATTTGGATAGTGTGCTTTGCTAATGCTTCTCCCTCAAGTGTCATAATATAGTTAGGTAGGGGTTTGAATCCTGCAAATGCTCAGTGTGTGTGTGTGTGTGTGGGTGGGTGAGTGGGGTTTGTGTGTGTGCAAGTCTGTATGAAAGAAATATCCCTTTTGGCAACTAGGAGAACACACAACAGGATGCACATTCCCCTTTCTAAACACTGATGATGTCAGCACCCTATAAGTATAGCAGGAGAAGGGAAACCTCCCAGTAATGCGAATAGCGCGGTCTGCTAATGCGTCCATCTCGAATGTCAAAACATAGTTAAGTAGGGGTTTGAATCCTGGAAATGCTCAGTGTGTGTGGAGGGGGTTAGTGTGTGTGCAAGTCTGTATGAAAGAAATATCCCTTTTGGCAACTAGGAGAATACACGACAGGATGCACATTCCCCTTTCTAAACACTGATGATGTCAACACCCTAGAAGTACAGCAGGAGAAGGGAAACCTCCCAGTAATGCGAGTAGCGCGCTCTGCTAATGCGTCCGTCTCGAGTGTCATAACATAGTTAGGTAGGGGTTTGAATCCTGTAAATGCTCAGTGTGTGTGGAGGGGGTTAGTGTGTGTTCAAGACTGTATGAAAGAAATATCCCTTTTGGCAACTAGGAGAACACACTACAGGATGCACATTCCCCTTTCTAAACACTGATGATGTCAGCACCCTATAAGTACAGCAGGAGAAGGGAAACTTCCCAGTAATGCAAAGAGCGCGCTCTGCTAATGCGTCCGTCTCGAGTGTCATAACATAGTTAGGTAGGGGTTTGAATCCTGCAAATGCTCAGTGTGTGTGTGGAGGGGGTTAGTGTGTGTGCAAGTCTGTGTGAGGGAGATGTCCCTTTTGACATCTGTGAAAGCAATCTACAGGATGCACATTCCCCTATCTCAGCACGGATGATGTCAGCACCCTATAAGTACAGCAGGAGAAGTGAAACCTCCCAGTAATTCGAATAGCGCACTCTGCTAATGCATCTCTCCCGAGTGTCATAATATAGTTAGGTAGGAGTTTGAAACTTGTAAATGGTATGTGTGTGTGTGTGCAATTCTGTATGAAAAACATGTGCTTTTTTGAAATCAGGAGATCACACTACATGATGCACATTACCCTTTCCAAACAGTGATAATGACAGCACCCTATACATACAGCTGGAGAAGAGACATCTGCCAGTAATCAGAATAGCGCAACCTGCTACAGCGTCACTCTCAAGTGCTATAACATATTTAAGTAGGGGTTTGAAACCTGCAAGTGGCAAGTGTGTGTGTGTTTGGATGTGGGGAGTTTGTGTGTGTGCATTTCTGTATGAAAAACGTGTTAGTTTTGGCAATCAGGAGATCACACTACCTGATGCACATTACCCTTTCAAAATACTGATGATGTCAGCACCCTATAAGTACAGCCAGAGAAGAGGCACCATCTAGTAATCCAAATAGTGTGCTTTGCTAATGCGTCTCTCTCACATGTCGTGACTTAATTAGGTAGGGATATGAATCCTGCAAATGGCAAGTGTGCATGTGTGTGTGGGGGGGTAGTAGGGTGTGTGTAAATGCAAGTGTGAGAGAACAGATCCTTTTGGCAAATACTACAATACACCAGATGCTGCATATTCCCCCAGTAAACACAGGGCATGTCACCACACTATCAGCACAGCCAAAAATGGCTAGTTGGCCAGTAATGCCAATAGTGCGCTCTGCTACTGGGTCTATTACCATTGTCAGAGTACAGATAGGTATGTTTTGGTAACCCACAACTGCCACGTGCGGTTGTGTCACACATTATGACCTTGTGTGGGTCTTTGTGCATAACAATGCATCCATTGCCTAAACCAGCAATGGCATTGCACACATGATGTATGTGTGTGACACATACACATAAATACCTGTGACCTGCAGTAGTTACCATGTCTGACACATGCCTCGAGTGGATAAATGGTATTTGCAATGTATACCAATATGACTGTGTCTTACTGTGCAGGGGCCGCACGCGGTATGTGTCTATACAGTGTGAGTGTATATGGTAAAATACCTACAGCAGGGGATACACATCTGGTCTGGGCCATATGGTCTACATGTAGTCGATGTACAGGTGCTGCATGTTCCCACCTGTTGTGGGAGTGGTAACATGTCATTCCACTGCACTTCAGTGACCACATGCTGTGAACCCTTCAACTAGTGTGTTGTAGCTACAGTAATGCTCACGCACAATGTTTGGCTGGATGCAGTCCAGCCATATAAAGACAGTTCTTGAGACTGTCATATTGCCAGTGTTGTTATGGAGGATAGGTGGTTTTCCTGTGTATGGGAGGGTTGTGTGTGCCAGGCTATGAACCAGATGGCAGTCCAACACACTGTTAGCTGCACATGATTAGGCCCTGATGCTTTGTGCTGTGCCAACAACCTTGAGGTGTGTGTATCTGTGGTGACTTGGGATACCACCCCCCTGTCCATGTGTGCTACATGTGTAGGGGACGACAGGCATGGTATGAGGCATAACCTGTCAGTGATGGGTTACACCTGTGAGCCATGAATCAGGACTCTGGTACTGCACAGACATTGCAGTTCACCGTGCTGTGGACAGTGTCCAGTGCATGCATCCTGCGGTGTACACTGCTGGTGTTGTGTAGCAGCATTGTTAGTGTCCTAACCTGTGTGATATCAAGGAGCTTCACCAATATACATCGGGCCATGGGTGTCACGTGCAAGATGTCCCTTGCACATCATTGTGGCTTCCCTAGCATGTAAGCACACGTTGACAGTCAGCGGATACCCTATGAATGACATTGGAGGCTAAGCAGAATGTAGACATACAACACCCTTCCTACATATTTATTTTATTTATTTTATTTTACATTTGTTGACCGGGCTAGTCTAACTGGATATTTGTCCATTTTCAGTAGAGGCCCTGGGAGAAAAGCTCCAGCATGAACAGTAAAACAAAGTTAACAACATATAACAAAGACATGTATGAAAACAGTACAGTGGTAGCATTGGTTAAAAGAAATACTATAGTAATAAAATTATAGGATAGACATTATGCTAAAAGTTAAACTAAGTAAAACAAAACAGGTATTGCACATCAGAGTAAAGTATTTATAATTTATCCTCTTACTATGAAAAAAAAGTAACAAGATTTAGAGGCCTAGGTTGGAGGCCTAAGTTAGGGGAGTGGGGAAAGGGGTATGAGTAGAAGGGGAAAAGATTTCAGTCTGGGTTAGCACAAGGACAAAGCCACTGAGTTTTAAGATGTTCTTTAATATGGTTTTTAAATAGAGAAGTAGAAGCTAGGTTAGAAAGTTCAGGAGGGAGCTGATTCCAGTTTTTACCTATAGTGTTTGAGAACAGTGAGTCGCCAGCTTTGTTGTTAGATTTAATCAATGAGACCAGGAGTTTATTAGCAGAATGTAGTGTAGCTAGATTTTTATAAGGTGAAATCAGATTAGTGAGGATAGGGGTATCATTGGGGTGGTATAGGATCTTTTAAGTGATAAGTAAATTTTGACAGAGTATGTGGTTATGCAATTCTAGCCATCCTAGTTGTTTGAGGTTAAGATAGTGGTGAGTTTTGAAGGGAGTACATGTAATGAATCTAGCTATGCTATTGTAACAGGTAGAAAGTTTGGTGATGTTGTTTTTTGATAGGTTAGTATATATAGCAGAGGCATAGAAAAGGGTAGAGATGAGGTGGGTCTAGGCAATGGTTTTCCTGGCTGAGGGGGTAAGGAAGGGTTTAATTCTATAGAGAGTACCAAGTTTTTTGTTAACAGAATTTATGGTGGCGTTAATATGGTCATCATAATTAAGATGATTGTCAATTGTAACACCTAGTAGGTGGGTGGTAGTATCTGGGGTTATGTTGGTATAGCATACCTGGTGAGGGTATGTTGGCAACCAAGATCAGGCTCATACTGGCCCATGCCACATGCTGAGAGATCCATTCTATGTTCCCTATCATGTAGTCCAGGGAGGTATGTCTCAGGTCAGCCATAGTGGCATGGTCAATGAGTGAGTCATATGTGTCCATGCCTCTGACTGACCTGTATGCATGTGTTCTGTGGTGGACCATAGTGCCCCTGAGGCATATCACTGTGACCTTCACCAGATACAGCCTGTTGAGCGGGACCCCAGTGCAGCACCCAAGACAGGTACCTGACACATCTGTAGCAGGTGTGTTGTGTAGCCCTACAGGCTGTGAGTGTGTGGCACACGGGATGTGTGTGCCATGTGTGGCATGTGCTATGTTCCGACGGAACATATGCCTGTGTGCCAGCTGCGGAGGTGTGTGATGCTCAGGCAGGATGCTATTCTGAGTCCCCACGTATGCCCCAGTGTGTTCAGCATGCTGTCAGTGCATGTCTATGTCTGACTTGTATTGTAGTCACTGTAATATGACATGCCACCTGACAGGGTATGGCATTACTGGGTTCAGAGAGCTCAGTCCCCAGATTGGCTATGTGATGGCATCCCACACATGTGTTGTACGTTCCTGGCCAAGGGTGATGGCTGACTGCATACATATGGCAGCTGTGACATTGCCACATGACTCACATAAACCACAACTGGACCATAGAGGTGATTCACAGGTTACCTTTGCACATGCTACCCTAGTAGTGTGATTGCCATGGTGGGTACCAACACATACGGCCAATGGGGAACAACATACTGAAGGTGTGTATGTGTGGGTGTACTGCTACTGTTTCATAGCACTGGCATATATGACTGCACATGTGGGTAAATGCCAGGTAAGACATGTGCAATGTGTCACAGGCAACGTACATGCGAACAGGACAGACAGTGACGTTCTGTCATGTGTAAACTTGACATACGTATGACGCTATGCAGATGTCACTAGGAGTCCACAGAAGCACTGTAACTCTGCATTGCAGGTGTAAGCAGTGTTCCAGGGAACCCCAAGCAAACATGCATGCACACAAAGCTACAGTAAGCAGGGCTGGAAGTAGTTCATTGTACAACAAAGAAGGGGTAACACTAACAGTAAGTAACAATGCAAATATGTAGGCACTATCAACATGTACCCAGGAATACACAGCGCGGAGGCCCATGGTAGAACTGATATTATGTCATAGTTAATTGTGATTTGGATTACATTGGTACTGCACACATATCAACATGCGCAAACATCCACATTGCATAGTCGTTGTGGGCAACTTGATACCATTACTGTACATGTCCACCATTGCATATCACTACTTGTGTTAGCTTCCCCCCTGTGCTACCCATGTATGTGGCTATCTGTTGACATCCTAACCACCGGCATGCAATTATGTGCAGCTGTTACACTTTGGTACGTACTATGGGTGCAGATGACAATTCAGGACATTCATACAGTTACTGCATCAGGCATGCTGGGATATACACACAGTCATATCAGCACACTGTACTGTTACCAACATGATACAACTAATATACTTCTATGTAGTCACCCTGTGCATCAGCAATGTGTTTACCTGTTCCCGCAATGATGTTGGAGATTGCAGGAGGTGGCACAGTGTCATCATATGCACAGGGTGTGAATTAGGTATGCCTGAGTCTGCCACTGATACCACCAATTGACATGTTTGTGTATGTGTGTTGGTGAGGGGCAGCAGTACAGGGTGGGGAACTGTTGGTGCAGTGTGTGCATGTATGTGGTCGCCCTAGATGTTAACATTTCACATGTGTGTATGCACGCACACAGTTCCACCTCATTGCTGCCATATACAGGGGTTTGTGGACAGCCACAGACTGCACCTGGCAGGTCATACAGATCAGTGTCTGTGGGCACGGACACTGTACCTGTGCCTGGCAGGGGTGCTACGAACCGTATCCAGTACTAAGCCAGACTGGGTACTGTCATCAAAAGCGGGAGTGTGTTGACTGGACACAGGTCCCTGTTGGGACTGTCCAGAGCCACGTGCACGTGGTCTCCTGGGGCGTTCCGATGACAGCACAGACCCAGCATTGCTGTGACTGCTGCTGGCACTATGGGGGCATGCGCGGGCCTGTTGTCGTCCACGCCGACTGCCAGCTGCTGCTGTTGCTGGCATATGGCCATGTCGTCGCCGCAAATGCCCACCATTGCCCTGGCTCATGGACATTTGGTTGTGGAACTGCTGTAATATGTCCCCACAATGTCTGTCTATGACATCGGTGAAATTACGGATAGCATCCACGATGTCACGCATACTGTCAGTCATGGCTGTGCAACATGCTCTCAGCTCCCTCAGACCCTGTCTGGTGTACCTTTCCATATGCGACTGTGCCTGCATGACAGCCCAAAACATAGCCCACGTATGCTCCCACGAGAACCCATGGGCAACTGTCTGTGTGGTACCATCGCAGGACCCTGCCCATGGCTGCTGTGTGGGGAAGCATATGCCACAGGTACCACATTACCCTGGTCAATGCCCACTGTATCCTGTCCATCACCTAGGGACAATGGTGACAAAGGATGTACTGGCAGGATGACTGTGCGCAATGATGTGGTTGACAGCTGTGTACTGTCAATTGGCTGACCAATGGTGGACCCTGTCACACCTTCCTGTACCATTACACAGATATCATCATTACCAGTACCTGTTGCACCAGATTCAGGTTCTCTGCTGCAGGACACCAGAGCAGCACCAGAACCTGTGGGAGGAAGACAGGAAACACAGTTTACAGTGTCCACACATTGTTACCAGTGATGCACTTATGCACACATGCACACATGGACATATGCACACATGCACACATGGACACAGGCACACATGCACACATGCACACATGCACACAGGCACATATGCAGACATGCACATGTGGACACATGCACACAGGCACACATGCACACATGGACACATGCACACGTGGACACATGTACACATGCACATGTGGACACATGGACACATGCACACATGGACACATGCACACATGGACACATGCACACATGCACACATTGTCACGTGTGCACATGCACACATGCACACATGGACAAAGGCACACATGCACACGTGGACACAGGCACACATGCACATGTGGACACAGGCACACCTGCACACATGCACACATGGGCACAGGCACACCTGCACACATGCACACCCTGCAGTATACACACAGAGCAATACTGAGTTACACTAGTGTTACTAGCATTATCAGGACTATTATAGGTATTGTTAAACACACTCACCAGCATGGATGACCTGCCTTGCTGTAACCCCGGAGGGACTGCAGAAATGATGAGATTAATGTCAGTGGGCACAACTGTGCCATTGATACTGCATATGATACAGTGCAGTAGTACACCAGTTGCCTTTCACACGTCAGCTGCTGATATTGCCAATATCACACATGCACAATTACATACTATGATGACAGCTACATACCACGGACACACCTTACACATGCATAAACAGTGTACAGAACAGTCAAGTGTACATATGGCATATTACCTACATGCTCCATGTCGTGCTGCTGTGTGGATCCAGCCTCCATCATGATGCAGGTGTATTGCTGTTGCTGTTCCGGGGCTGGAACCACAACACTTAGGAGTAGCCCCTCCAGCCTGGTGAGGGGGGATGTGTGGCCACCCCACCTCCTGTGGCAACCTGTTGCCTGTGGATATCCAACGCATGCTGACGGACATTTCTGATTAAATCACTGCAGTGATGTCGTACCTGCTCATATGTCCTATTATGCGTGCCAATGTCATTTACCCTACGGACAAGGTCTTGCCACAGTGCAGCCCTCTCCTGCTGATTCTGGCTGGTGCGCGAAAACAGTATGTCATACTCCCGCACCAGGCTCTGGTGTATCTCCTCATCTTCCGCTGCAGAGTAGGCAGGATTACGCTGATGTGCCATCTCCCTGGAAGAGAACACAAACAGGATATCAGCAGACTATGTCAGCAATATATGGCACACATACTTTACATGATACTCGTGTAGTGATATACTACAACTCCCATATGTTGCATGTGTGTGTCTCGTGGTGGATACACAAGTACATGGCCAGATATCAGTGCTCAGCCAACACCTGTGCAACAATACCTGCCACATTCCACACAACATAGTAGCATGCCCCATCGGTCAGCACACACTGACAGGTCCAATGCACAACCTCACTCTGGGGGTTCATCCCAAGGTACTGTATGTGGGACTCCATCCACTAGTGTGATGTAGACACAAGTTACTCGGCCTGGATATACATATCCCACCACCACCACCAGCACAGTAGACTACTTTGATATGTATGTGATTAGACAGGTATTCACTTGTTAGGACTGAGATGGTATCCATGCAGCACACTGGGCCAGTGGAAGCCACAACCCACACTGCTGACCCCTTTGCAAATGCTTACCATGGACATCCCACAGATTGCATGGAACTTGCACACACATTTCTAACCCAGACCCTAAGCACAAAGGTTAAGCATCCTGTCCGGTGGACCCCAGACAGAGGCAGATTGTATAACAATAGCAGGAGGCTACTGCAGGACAGAGCAGATTCACATTAAGGGAAGGCATCTGTGGTCAGCAGTGGTAGTACGCTACGGTCTCTCATAACAATGGCCATGGCCTACTCTGGGAGGGAAATGGCCACAAACACTATGGATAACCACAAGGACTTCTTCAGTTATGTTACACATATGGACCAAATGCCTCAGATATGCTCTGCGTTAATATACACCTACTTAACATTCACCAAACACACAGATATTGGCAACATTCTTGCAGACAGGTTCATTCAGTGCATGTATCCCCCCCTCCTTCTCCCCCCCACCAGTTGAAATACTTATCACAGCTGTATGTAACCTCCCTATCATCTCACATGTCCAGGTGAGGGCCGCCCTCAGCAAAGCCGAACACACAGCATCACTGTGACCTGATGGTATTCCTGGATGTGTGCTAGATTCACCCCAAGAGGACATACAACCGCATATAAGACTGATAATTAATCTTGGCCGTACTACAGGATATGTACCTGGACACTGGAATACAGCAACAGTGGTCCCACCCCACTAAGGAGGCACCTCTACTGACCCTCGGAACTACCACATCATATGCATAACCGGCCTGGTCTGCTAAGCTATGGAATTATTCAGTATGGGATGCATATGCAGTGATATCGGGTACCTGCAGACACTTGTTCCCAGCCAGTTTGCCTTTGTGATGGGCTGATCCTGCCTTTTGAACCTGACTGACCTTTCAAAACAGTCACTACAGCCATTGCTGAGGGCAACACACAGACAACTGCTGCCAGGATCATGGCCTAACACTGATTGACATGTAATGTATAGTCATCCCCTTTTGGTGGAACTACGTACACACAACATATCACATGGACATACCTATAGATACAGACCTATGACACATTTGGAGGGTTCACAGTATGCAGACTATTAACATGCTACTTTGCATTACCTGTGTTTGTTGCAGCTGGTTGCGTTACCACTGCTTCTGCTTCCTGCTGCTACTGTCACTGCTGACAGCTTAGAGTCACAGTGTGTAGCGTGTTTTTTTTTTTTTTTCTCTGTCTCGGTCTGTCTCTCTCCCTCTGTCTGCTTCCAGACAGTGCAATGAATGTATTGCATGTGTGAAGTGTTACTACAGGATACTTTTGTAGGTATCTGCGTAGGTCCATGTGATGGCCTCTGCACCAATTGTAAGCCAGCATTTGCTAATTGCATGCAGCCAGTTGTGTACTGATTGCAGTTCTCACTGTGATTTCAGGAAAGTGCTATAAAAGGGTATGTGAGATAGGCGTTGCCCTTTCAGATTGTAAGGGTGGGGACCATGCTGGTATGCTGTGGACACTGTTCTGTGAGTGTAGAGGTTAGTATCTCTCTCATGATTCAGGCTGTGTTGTAGATTCACATTTCTCCATTCCTCTCTCCTGTTCCCTGTAGTAAGTGTGTATGCACAATGACACCTACAACTATATATAGATATATATTTATATATATATGTAAATATACATACATTTATATATGTACATTAACTGACATTATTACCTACAAGCTACCAACTAGCATGGCTGTTTCTGTTCACACACTACTATTATGGGAATCCAGTAGTTTTGACAGTAATTCTAAATGACATGCTTTGTGTACTACACATCTTATATTCCCTTTACATTCATCCCTACTATTACATGTTATATTTATTTTAGCACAATGTACTTGTATAAGAGTCATGGCTTAGTGGTAGGTCATACAGACTACTGTTTCCAAGGTCCTGGGTTTGGGACTGACAGTGGGATTTTATTTTGCTTTTGAACTGACTACAGGACCTGTCAATCAAAGTGACTAAGGCACTTTTAAGAAGTTGTAACTGGGTTAGCGCTGGTTTGCACAGATCTCACGCATGCGCACTGGCGTTTAGCTCCACGCGCACCCACTTACAACCGCTTAACAGTGCTTACTCTGGCGCACACCCGCGCTATTTTCTTTGAAAGAAATGAAAATGGGGAGACAGGAAAGTGGTGAAAAAGGGGTCACAAAGAGGGTAAGACAGTAGGGAAACAAGCTTGGGATTTGCAGGAGGGATGTAGGTAAGGCCCATAGCTGCCCATTTCTTCATCAGCAACAGCTGTGCATATGTATGTAATTTGGTGTGACATTTGAAACCTTCCACCCCTGAGAGAGGTGTCAGGACAACAATAATACTTGTACAGCCAATTGTATTTGATAGTTTCCATGTCCAGCAGACATGTGTGCAGAATGGGCAGCTATGTATGGGGCGTAATTTTTTTGTGGGTACAGAGTGCCCTTTTTTTTTTTTTTTTTCAGGTGAGAGTGGTATGTCAGGTGAAGGAAGTCTGTATAGCTGGGGAGGTAGGTTGGGTAGGTGAACAGACAAGACAAACAAGACGCATACAGGGGCGGTGTATGACACATGTGTGGGGGTTACACAATTGACGGGGACGGAGGTTTTGATATCCAGAGCCCGTGAGCCCACATATGGCAACAGTGGAACTGATATCCCCACCCATAGGCAGTTGCCACTGTTTCTTCACTGCCCAGGACAGGGCTGTGCTGGGGACTGTGTAGGCCGGGCAATAGGCATGCCCGTAAGTTGTGCCACCTGTGCCTCAAGCTGGCATAGGGGCTTGAGAACAGAGTCCCGGATCTCCCTACGCACCACAGTCCGGACGCTACGGACGGTGAGTGGTGGTTCTCCTCCGGCTACACTTGCAGAGGGGGGATGAGCCCCATCCCCTGCAGTGCTTCCACCCGCAGGTGGCACAGGGCCACCGGAGGAGGGTCCAGACTGGGCACTAGTGCCAGGTGCACTCGCCAGCTGAGGTGGGTCCGCTGGAACCCACCTTCCCTGTCGTCCTATGTTTTGCATTATGTCATGACAGTTTGGGTTAGTGACATATAATACCATTCACAATTAGTTGTAACAGCATGCATTAGTATTCCCATTAACCAAACACACAGACCATTCAACAGCGAGCATAACACATGCATAATTTGAACAGCAATACACAGTCCAACAACATGCAGGGTTGATTGATGGCAACAGGCCATCAGGTTTGGATGTATGTACAGGGCAGATGCATCAACGGACATGCAAATATATATGACCCAACAGGACAAATGTCCAGGGGTGTTAATTGTGATTGCACATACCATTTTCACGTGGAAGGGGTTATATGTGGTTATAGGGTGGGGTGAAGCAAATAATATTAACACCTTTGAATACCAATACATATGCAGTACATTTCTAATAGCTGCACATATATACACACTACTGTTCTAACTACAGTTTCCAATATGATAACTACTTCAACTTGGTGATAGGACTGTTACTGCAACATCAATATACATTTTATTGTTCTTCATACACATTCATATCTAGCTTTGTTCAGCTACATCATCCTGCTACATTTGCTTTATATAGCTATAGACAAGTGTGGATGTTTGGTATATCAGACAATCATACTATCTGCATATTGCAGACTGTGAGCAACATATCCAGATTTTGGGATACACATTCCAGATGCAGCAACACTTTGAACAGATTTCACTGTTTGGTTTTGATTCTCACATGCATTTCATTCTGTACTGATTGCAGTATACTTTATTCAGGGGTTATTACTACTGTATTGCTGGATTCATGACACTTTCTCACACTCTCTCACTTGTTTTCATTTTACTATTCAGGATGCTACTTACTTCTAGGCTTTATTGACATGTTTTACCTGTAGCTATTACAATCCTTTCCAGCAGTCTCACTTCTGTCATGTTTCAGTATTTCAACAGGGATATATTTCACACATGTGATTTCATCATCTTCTGCAGCTGTACTTTTCAGCCTGCTGCAGGTTGTGTACTATTTTCTTACAGGTGGGGCATCTTTATTTCAGAATTTATGTCAGACATTTTCATTTTTCTGTTTGGATTACAGACTGCAACACACTTTTGTAATCAAGCAATACTTGCAAACACTTTCACACTGTTACTTGCACATTTTATTACTTAGTGACTACACTGCACTCTTTTGCTGACTGTCATACTTTTATATTTCTTTACAGTTACTGGTAGTGGATTACTGACGTGCCTGGTGGCGCAACCGCACCAGCCTATCGCCATAGGCTCTGCGGTTCACAGAATGGACACCTGCAGCTGTAATATAAATGAAGTAATATTGGAATACACATCTCCATAATATCAGCTAGTTTAATTTCTTACATACATAATTAAATGTAACTTACTCAGTAGTGGGGCATTGGGCATTTGCCGGGCCTCCTGGATCCAAAGGTTCAATTGGTCCTGCGTGTGTCTCTTCAGGTCCGCATGGTGGTGACGGACCTGCTCACCAGTCCTTGGAATCCCTGTGATACTGGTGAGATCATGAGCCAACCGGTCCCACGCCTCAGCCCTATATGCTCCCCACAGGACCTGGCCCTGCATGAGTTGGGCCTCATGATTGTGGACTAGGAGCCAGACCATGTACCTGGACTCCTCAATGTGCTCGAAAGCAACTACCCTCACCTACTCCTGTCATTCTGGCTGCAAGTCAGTTCTACAATCGTTTATGCTGTGTATTCCCGCCTATGGGGCTTATATAGTCTGTTTTTCCAACACATATCTGTGATTGGCCATTTTGGAATTGTATCAACTTCACTAAACCTGCATTGTCATGCTCCAGTTTGTATTCATTCCTATATATTTGCTATTATTGCATTTCTAGGTACTGCTGCCATGGCTCAGTGGTTCAGTACCTTGACTATGGTGTATAGTATCCTGGGTTCGAACCTGGCCACTACTTTTTATTTCTTATGACTGTCTAGACAAGCTGAGGGGTGTGTCTATGTAAAGGCAGTTTTGATACGGCTTGCTCAATGTTGCCCATCGGTTAGCCTGTTTGCGCGATGCGCAGCTCCGCGCAAACGGGGTATGCTGGTTTAAGCCTCATTTGGCTATCAGCACGCATATTAAGCTCAGCTCAGTTAGGGGCACATAGATTTAGTGTGTTAAACCACTGCTCAGCTACGGGCACTCATTTTGCACCATTTAAACCACTGCTCACCTACGGGCAGTTGCACTCACCCTGTTAAACTGTAGCTCAGCTATGGGCACATCTGGCATTTTTTATTGTTTTGTTACCTCATATTTCTTCAATATAAATGGGCCATTTCATTACATTTTACATAAAATATGATTTTATGTGTACATATTTGTCAGGGACTTGTTTCGTGCTTATTTTGCTAAAAATAAAATTTGGTGTTGTGGGGGCTCGAACCATGAATGCCTGCTCTTCAGCCAACATCTCTACCGCTACTCTATTGCTTCTTGGCTTACTTTGCATATTTAGTTCTTATATGCTTTCCCACTGACTGCTAACTGTAGCTGCGCTAAGGGCACGCCCGCACAAACGAGCGCACTCACGGTTAAACATCTTTACAATTTAAAAAAAAGTTATGAGATGTTCATTTGTACATTTTGTGTTCGTAGTCTGTGGGGGCATGTGTTGTGTTGTGTTTATTCACATTTCCATGGACTCTGTCGTGGGTGTTTACTTTGGGCACTTTTCCTCTTCTGGGGGCGTGTCCGCTTACAGGGCTCGGTATATGGACACACCCCCTACTGTCTTACATGGACCGTGTTAGCCTTAGGTGTGTTTCAGCATGCTCCCATGAATATGCAGAGCATGCTGACATCACTCCGTTTAACTGCAGTCTCCGTGCATGAGTTATAACTCTTACACGGAGGCTTCGTGAATCCTGCCCATACTAATTCAAAACACCATCAAAAGTAATTATTCAATGTCTTTGGATTGGAAAAGTGGGAATAACATTAATAATGACAATGATATGATGCATCTATGTAGCCATGTTTAAATCACAGATGCTTGCTTTATAACATTTTGTGCACACCTACTCAATAATGTACATATACTAAAATGTGTATTACAGTGGCAACCATACATTATTTTAAGTTTCATACTCTGCAGCTATCTTTGATATTCACTTAGCTTTGTTGCTCTTCATTTTTTTTAAAAGGATAGCCAGACTAGATACCATGTTTATAAACTTTGTGAGATGAAATACCTTCACAGTAATTGCATAAGTAACATGTGCAGCCTATTGTGTGAGTCATCGATTCCACACCCCCTGGCATTCAAACTAGTGAACTCTATTTTCCCCATTTGCATAATTATGCATTCTGACTAAATCGTAATTAATGTCCTTTTGAATGGCCCGATAATGTATAGTCCCATTTATTCAAAACCCGATTTGCTTGATAATAATAAACAAGAAATATATTGCAAGTAACTGCACTTGAGATAAAGCTAAGCAAACAATTTTGCAGGGGTTTCACCCCTAACTTAAGGTAGCTTCACCCATCCACACTGACCAACTATCTGCACTAACTTTTTGTGGCTGTTCTAGGTTTACATCCTTTTGAAGAGTATATGAGATCTGTATTTGTTGTATAAGAGTGATGAGAGCTGAAGGATCACTTTTTAAATGCAAAATCAGTTAAGAAAAAAAAAGGCAAACAATGAAAGTCATTGCTAAAAAATAAAAAAAATTCATACAGCACTGCTTCACTCCTGCACCATCCTACAAGGAGGGCAGGGTTATGCCACATACCTGTGCTACTTTTATAAGCTAATTCTAGGTTTACTTTTCTTCCGATTAAGGGTAATTTCTTAAGACATAGAAAATATGGACTCAGTATATTTCCCAGAAATATCTCATGGTAAGTATCCCAAAACATATACCAAATATAAAGGATTATGATCAGGTTTCCTACTGTAATGTGTGTTATGTGTTTGAGATGTGAATGCCAAGAAATGTAACTCAAGCGTGAAGTGTAAAAGGTGAATCTTGGCATTCATGTCAAGAGCAAATAATACTACTTTACAATCAGAGATAAGATCAAATTCTTTGTAGTGCATGTAGGTTTATTTGCTACATGTACTAGTCTAGTATTGAGCTGGTTTTGAAAGCTGATAAAGCAGTGCGGAAGTGGCTTCCCTCCTTATGTATTCCCTGTCTAATGAAAGCAGTTTGTTTCACGACAGTGAATGTGATATCGTAGACAGCAGTCAGAAAAAGAGTGGTAAAGAAGCTGATACATGTTTTACTACTGCTATGTACTGTCAAGGTTTTAGTCCCAGATGCAGTCATAACAGTAAATATAGGGTGTTTAACAATTAAGCACCCTTCCAAGTGTTAAGGTTGAGTCTCATGCTAGTGTAGCTCATAATGAGGATGTTATGTAACTATTACTAGACCATAATCATGTTGTTCCGATACACTGCATATATGTCTTGCACAACTGTCAAACTTCCAGATACAAACCTTAGAGTAAGAGCAGTGATGTTGCCCATTTCAGGAAGTCCAAAGGATGAAGCTCCAGCCTTTAAAAAAATCATATATTTTTTTTCTTTTTCAACTAGGTTTACTCTAGAGCCATAAATCAATCTTAATTGTAAGTCATCTGACAATGACATGTTAATGTGCAAGCATAAATGTAGGTCTTCTTTTCTCAATCTTAACTAGTACTGGGATTGCTTGGAAAATTCAATACTTTGCCATATACAGCACTTTCATATTTGGTATATTCAAATAAGTGATTTAGCAGTGAAACAATGATGTTCAGTAGTTGCAATTTGTTAATAAGAAATTTAGTGATCACATTTCTAGCAATAAGGCATTGGACTTTCAGTCATGGGGCACAAGTGTGCACTAATTACTTTCAGTGAATCTCTTCCATGGTGTTGGCAGTTAGCACAGTGAATTAAGGTCAGGAACTGTTAATGAGCTACTTTCGGTAGTACAGGGACTGACTCCATCAGCGCACTTTAACTTGCTGTGTGACTTTAGGCAAGTCACCTAACCAAACAGTGCTTTCAGACAAGTGAGAATCTCAGGCTTCTTAATGGTCTCCTCCACTGCATGCTTAGTAACTACCTATGAACTTATGAATTGTTCTCTTATTTTATTTTTATTTGCTTATTAAAAAGAGTAAACTCATGAAACACAAGCTGGTTTTCAAAGGTGTCCTGATAGATGTGACCACTTCTTTCACACCAGTATATGTTTCATCTACCTTGTGAATTCAGACTATAAGCGAGTTAAATCTGCTGTTTCTGTCCCTTACATGTACTCCCACTGTGTTGAGTTGATAAGGCAGTGACTACAAACACCAAATATAACATAACATTAAAAACACAAACTCTTAAGGTGAATATCCATATAACTAAGTATAAAAGAAAAAAGAAAATACTTAGGGCAAGAGGTAACAGTCTACCTAACTTAAGCAAAGTACAGTTTAAGGTTGCCATTATGAATCTCAAAGCAGAATAGTTATTTAAAATAGCCACTAAAACCAAAAACAACCACAAATCTTTAACTATTTTAGAATATAATAACTAACACAGAAAAATGTGAAATATTACAGCATAACAACATTGCCCACTCTGACCCAAAAGAGGTAACTTATGATACATCTGAAAAATTTAGTGCAAGTTTTAATGCTGTAAGAGTTATGGCTTATCCAAAGATTCCACATCTCCAGCCATCCTCTTTAATGACTACAGAACAAGACCTCTCAGCAGTCTTAAAAACTAAAAATACTTCATCCATATGGCCTAACAGCATACCAGATAGCTTGTACAGCAGTACCATGTATGGCCTATCTGAACCCCTGATTATCCTTTTAAATGTTAACCTGGAAAACAACCATCGTAATGCCGTTACCACAAGAATGACCAAACCACAAGCCATGGTAGCTACAGACCAATTAACCCACTAGCTTCACTGTTTTCATTTGTAAAGCTATGGTACATTTCTCAAACCACATTAACCTGGTCACTGAAAATCTCCTAGCGCTGTACCATTATCAATTTAACTTTGGCAAATGAAGATCTTCCGTCTTTAGTCTAACTAATTTCTATGAAAAAGTCAGCAAAGCAGTAGGTAGCAGTTATTCAGTACATATAGCATATTAGAACCTTAACACTGCTTTTGACACTTTTTCTCATGCAAACATTATTGCTAGACTTGCAAAACTATCTACAAATCCTTACGTAGTGCATTGCTTTGCTAACTGGTTGTCTGACAAATCCTATTTGGTTAGAGATGCAGGTGATACATGTGAAAGGAGAAAGTTACCAATGCAGTGTACACTTTGGCTTATTGTTGGCCCCTTTCTTATATGACATTGATTTCTTAGACATGCTTGCTAAGACTCCTGGTCCTCGAAGATTGCAGATAACAACAAATCTAGTGTTGTTATTTGATCTTCCTCTGACTCACAATTGTTCCATTATGGATTATACAATTTTAACAACTGACACAAGAATGCCACATTCACTAAAATTCCAATAACTTTTTTCAATAAGTTAAAAGTTTGATTAGAAAAATGTATTTGGTATCTAAAAAGGACCAGAATCAGCTACCATCAACTAATGCGTCCCAAAGAAATAAGTGGAGTAGGCCTCCCCGACTTCCAGTTGTACCATGAAATCATTAATGCCAGTCGCATTATTCAAATAGCAAACTATGACGCACTAAGGAAAGACTGGAATCCACTATGGATTAAATTATTTAACCAAAATATAATATCATCTAAAATTAATCCTAGAGCTATATCGCCTTCCTAAACCAAGAAACTCTCAGGATTTTAAAAATTCACCCAATCTTAATAAATAAAAGTGAACATTTTAAAAAACTATTAATATAATTAAAATTAAAATACACTATTACTCTTTTACAATCAGTACTTAACATTCCTGATATAAAACTTGCCAATTCCATGCTAAACTTAGATAATTATCCTTTAAAAAAGAATCATACGGTATGGGATTTTTACCTATTACAGAACCTATCAATAGATGATATCAAGACCCATCTAAAAGCAAGTAATATATACCAATTAATCATTAAACAAATTTTATACTTGGCAAATTAACTAATGATAGCACAGTTAATGAGCAGGTTATGAAATTAGCACAGCAAATTCAAAAGTTGCTTTTATACAAGAAAAACATTTTCTCAAATAGCTAAATATTAATAACGAAAATTAAATTTCAACATAGCATTCTTTTTTAAAAATATCGGGACATAAAAAGTAGCAACATGACAGTAAATCAGAAGGAAATAGCCACTGTAAACACCATGAAATTAACACCTTTTAAGAAACTTATTTACACTCAGATCATGATTTTTAATGATGCATATCACACACCTGTCCATCTTAACGGATTCAATCCATCTAATTCACCATCTTGCCCATTTTGTCCCAACATACAGGCTAACATTGTTCATATATTCCGAAGTTGGAAAATGGTATACAAATTGTGGTGCTCACTAAGATCCTTGCTAGAATAAACAGGTTACTCAAAATCTACTCTGTCATGGAAAACTGCAATATTACATATCTTTATGGGCAATATCAACAGTCTCACCAAGCACATTACAATATTTATATGTGCTCTATTAAAATCTTATATAGCTAAAAACTGATTGGACAGATCCAGAGTTACATGGACAGAGTTTAAAAACATAAACAAACAACACGTATTGGCTAAGAAAACTTTATACGAAAAGACAAAATAACCTAGCATACTACCAAAACTATTATAAAATCCTGATTGATATTTTAGCATGAATGGTAAAATATGCTGAAGATACATAAAGTCCTTATCTATATTCCCTAGTCAAAGGTAGAAACGATAGGAGTAAAGATGACAACGTATGTAAATATGTATATATTTCATAGGCAGTTTTAGCTTCTTTCTTTTTTCTTCTCTTAGGATGTTGCTATGTGATGTTGAATTTCAAAATCATTTCTTTGGTATTGCAATTATGTGCAAACAATTTGCTTCTGTGCATTCTTATCACAGTGCGTGTCACAACACAATCTAAATAATAAGATTTCTTTACTGTAAATTCTATTCTAAATTGCAGTGCACTGTATTAGAATGTCTTAATGTCCTGTTTTAAACAATCAGTTCATAATGTGTAAACAGATACATCTCAGTTTTGTTGTTTTCTTTTCCTTGTGTTGAATATTATAGAAAACAAATAAAAAGACATTTGACAAAAAAAAAATTGATACAATAACAATGATTGCAAGTTACATTAGAAAAATATAGTATAGTTAATTTTTGGGGAAAAATCAATTCCCCTAGCATATAAATGACATATCTATACATACTGTTACTATCCTTTCCAGCCCAATTTCTCACTTCTCTTTTTCCTACTAGTACCTTACACTACCCTCCTTCCAAACCCACCCTCCCTTCTTCCCCACTAAACACTTTCCCTACTTCTACCCCTAACTGTCCCTTACTATATCTATCTCCTCACCAGTAGAATGGTCAACAACTATTGTTGCACTCTTACCTCTACTTCACTGCCACCCAATCACTCCTTACTAGCTTTCTCTCTCTCTACTTTAAATTCAATCTCTCCTGGATTACCGGCCTTAAGTACCTACCTAACCAACAATGTTTACAATCTGTAATCAGTATTATCATTGTATACTTGTTTTACATTGTTAGGTATTTTTTTGTGTGTATTTGCAAATGTTATTATTCTTGTAACTTGCATATATTTTGTAACTCTGGAGCTTTTCTCCCCGGGTCTCCACTGAAAAAGGGCCTCGGCCCAGATGGACCAACCCGGTTATCAGATGTCAAATAAATAATAAATAAATCATTCAGTATCTAAGCACTCATTACCAGTTTCCTTATCTTTTCATCATCTTAACTCAAAAGTAATGCAGAAAGCCTTTATCTGGCTTATCTAGTTTCTAAAGGAAATCTACTCTATATCCAAAGAAGGCATAATTCCTCTTTACTCATATCTCAGACTCATTATTGAATATAATATACCTTTTGACATGTGATTGTCTTAATATGTCACACAATGTCAGAGAAGTCAATAATTCCTAACTAAAAGATCAGTGGCCTTAGAAAACATAGTTATCAGGATAAACTGGTGGATATCATTCTACTGTAGAATTTTTTTTTAGGGGATCTGTGTCTAGCCTTTCCAGTCATGAAAGATCTGAACTTCTCTGACCTTTTATTCCTTCACAAATCACATGGTCATTCAATTAACCAGTAAGAAACTAAACTTTCAGATAAATGAAACATATTGGAGAGAGATCGTCATATATCAGTGTATTACTGCCACCTGGAAGAAACATCCACTGTATGTCAAATAGAGAAGCACGTTTGACACCTTCCATTTGCAGCCTCAGTTTACATCTGGGTGTATCTTCTATTGCCCAGCTTAATGCAGGACAAAACGTGTAAATATGATTTATTTCCTAAGCATGTAATGATCTAAGGAGCAACTGTCTGGTGTTTACCCATGAACCAATCAAAAGCTCTGTTTGCAATCTTTTGTCAGCCACAGGCATGGCTTCTCTCTGAAAAGGGTTTTCTGCCCAATCCTCTCTCCGGTTAAATAAAGAAACAAAGAAATGAATAATGTACTAAACTCATACCTAGAGAAGGTGTATAGCAACATTGTAATGATTAGCATCTGACAAAATGGAGACAGGGGAAAGTACATGGAGAAGAGCAAACAACTCTCAGAAGAAGAAGAAGCTAATGGAAAGTCAAACCTGAAAATATAATTGCAGCACTAGTATTTAGATAATGACAGCATCAGCTGAAGTATATCAGCTGATTTTTTGGGAGCTCAAAAACAAATAAAGAATCATGACTTTAAGAAAAAGCACAACCCAAACTTCTAGAAATTGTCTAAATGTTATTGCATAATGTATTCACTCGCTTATGCCTGTGAAGTGAATACCATGCTTGTGGTGGGGATTTAATTATCAATTGGCCTCAAGCTCTAAATTTAGAAATATGTTAAGAGCTTTGATGATATAGTGTAAAACAAATATTTACAAATTAGTGGAAAGTATGAAACAGACATCAATTTGTTAACATGATAGCGAGAGCAATAAATTATGACAATGATCATCATCATTAGCCTCCTTTTTTCACATTTTTTTCTACATGGGGTCGGGGTATTGTGTTAGCTGTCACAAACTCTCTTGATTCAGTGCCACACTCCTGACTTCTTCAATGCTCATGCCTGACTGCTGCAGATCTTTCACACAATCCATCCACCTCTTTGCTGGACATCCTCACTTCCTCTTATCTTCTCCCTGTCTGTCCAAAGTCTTTCTCACCATATTGTCTTCTGCTTTTCTGGACATGTCCAAAACACCATAATCTGTTCTTTTTAATCTTTTCTGCGATTGGAGCTACTTTGGTTTTGGTCCTCAATTATTTGTCTATCCCACATTGTGCATCCTACCAGCCTTCTCAGGCACTTCATTTCCATCACCTCTAGCCTCTTCAACTGTTATGTCTTTACTGCCAGGTTTCTGTACCATATGGTTGTACTGGTTACACCACTGTCTTATACAACTTACTTTCCAGCTTCTTTGGCATTCTTCTGTCAAAGACTACACCTGACACACTCTGCCATTTGGCTGCAATCCTTCTAATTTTAGCTCTGACCTCTTAAATCAAACTTCCCTTCTCCTCAACCATCCATCCCAGATACTTGAAGCTGTTTACCTGTTGTACTATCTTCTCTTCTCTCTCTCTATTCTTAGCTTCTTCTGATTTCCCCAATTTTCAACCATTACCACCATCTGATATGTGCTTAGTTTCATCCCATGTTCCTTCAGTTTTGTATTCCATTCTCCTATCCTTTGCTGAAGTTCTAGTTCAGAGTCTGCCTGTAATGCCACATCATCTGCATACAGCAACTTTGTTGATCTGTCATTTCTGACCTGTTTGCTCATGTAGCCCATCAACAATATTATCAGTAGCGGGCTCAGAGCTGAACCTTGGTGTACAACTACTCCCACTGGCAACCCCTCTTTGAGGCCGAACACTGTTCATACTTGAGTCATTGGGTTTTGGTACATAGCCTGCACTAATTCTACCAATGTGTCTGGGACTTCAAACCACCGCAGTACTGTCCAGATCAGTTTTCTTGGGACCTTGTCATATGCTTTCTCTAAATCTAGGAATGCCCAGTTGGACTCTCTCCTCATCTCTAGCTTCTTCTCAGATATCTGGCTCATTGCAAACATCGGTCAATTGTGCTGCATCCTGATCGGAATCTGAACTACTCATCACCCGTCATACATTCTACTACTCTGTGTATCCATTTATCAATCACCCTCTCCAGAACTTTCATGCAATGTGATCAGACTTTGATGCCTCTGTACTGCTCACAGTTGTGGATGTCCTCTTTGCTCTTGTACACTGGCATGAGTATGTTTATTCAGCAGTCATCATTACACTGGAGTCGGATTGCCAATGATAATTCTCTCCACACTGCTATCAGTACCCTTAGGAGCCATTTCTTCCCTGTCTCACCCAGCATCTTTATCATATCTGCTGTGACCTCATCCAAGCCTACTGCTTTCCCTGACTTCATTTTCCTTAGTGCTGTTTTTACTACTTCTTGGGTGGGCTCCTCTTCCCCTCTCAGCAGGGGCTGTTTCTGGGGCAGTACAGCTTCTGTGGGGTTTTCTTTATTCAGAAGCTGCTGGAAATACTTCTTCCATCTGCCTTTGATGTCCTGTGGACTAGTGAGCAGGTTGTTGCTGGTATCCCTTATGAAGGTGTCTGACTATCTTCTTTATCTGTCTGTCTTTGCCTTGCAACCTGACACGGTTTCTTTATTTCACTTATTGAGTCACTTTCCAGAAGTTGGTAGAGTGCCTCCAATGCCCTATTCTTTGCTATTGCAACTTCTTTCTTATTTTCTTTGTTAACCAACCAGTACTCCTTCCTAGCCTGGTCAGTCTTTCCTATCTCCCACATCTTGCTGCACGCTTCCTTTCTTTTGATGACTTCCTGGACTTTTGCTTTCCACCACCAGTTTTTCTTATGTACCTTGTTAGCATACCTGACTCAGCCACATATATTTTCTGTAGTCCTAACAAATGCTGTTTTTAGGTGCTGCCATTCTTGTTAAACTCCACCTATTTCTTCCTCTTATTGGGGCGCTAGAACCCTGAGTAATTCCTTGAATTGTTTTAACTTCTCTCCAGTCAACTTCCAGGTCTTCACCCTGGTCTTTGTTGACCTTAGAGCCTTCTCTGACCACTGCTTGCAGCTGATTGTGGCAACTAGTGGTTTATGCTGTGGGTTGACTGTTTCACCAGGGATGATTTTGCAATCATGGATTCTACCCCAGTGGCTTTTCATTACTAGGAGGGAGTTTACCCAAGTTGCATTTTGGCTACTCTTGTATGTGATCTTGTGACACTCTCTCTTTCTGAACCATGTATGGCTACTATCAAGCCATTTGACAGAAGTCTAGAATGCATTCTCCTCCTTTATTCCTGTTGTCTGACCCATGTGGGCCCAGGCAGTCCTTGTATCCAGTTTTGTTTTCCCTTTTACATGAATTCAAGTCACCCATTATCAACACCAATTAATGTTGTCCTGCTTTATTTAGAAAGTCCTGCAACTGCTATCTGAATGCAGTCTTTTCCTCACTATCACAACCCTGCTGTCGGGCATAGGCTGAAATTATGAATATTGCCCGATCATTACACTGGAGTCTGATTGCCATGAGTCTGTCAATGTTGATGATATCCCTCACTACCTTCCTACTCCATTTCTAGCCACTCTCCCTCCTGAGAAGTAGAGTCTGTATTCCAAGTCAATTGGCTTTGGTGCACTGCCCTTCCATCTCATTGGATGTCTAGCCTCCTCCATATCTTCATGTCATTCACTTCCAAGCTGCATCCTGTCAGTGAACCTACATTAAGTGTAGCAGTTATCAATTCATGTTTGGCAAATTGGTTGGTTTTACATCCAGCTTTTGCTCAACAGAGTTATCCCAGGTGACCCAGGCTGGGCATCTAGACACCAGCTGGTCAATAGCTTACTGACCCAGGGATGCTGGGCTTTATGGCAGGTACACATTGGCCAACAGTGTGACATATACCCCTTCCAATGTTAACAAGGGTCCCTGGCGTAGGTCAGTGTAGGCTAGGTCCTCAACCCACTTATCAGCAGTAGCCACCCATGCCCATTTTGGTGACTTTATTCAACATGACCGAATCACATACAGCCATATTTTACATCATTGAGTGGCTAACCCTGCCATGGCATGCTGTCTGTGATCCATGTTCTTAAGGATACTGCAAACCGCAGTAGATGCCCAATGCATTTGGTCTGTACAGCTCTTCACCCTATAGGGCAGCATGTAGAGTCTGTGTGCCTGCCCAGAGCTCCATTCATTGGTGAGTTTGAGATTGAAACACAGCCTGATTTTAGACATGGGAGAAACCCAAAGAGACACAGGGACAACATGCAAACTCCAAACAGCCATTGGTCAGAGGTCAGAATCAAACCTTACACCTTGTGCATGGGAGGCAAAGACCTTAACCATTATGCCAACTGGTCTCCTATTAAATTATGATCAAACAGGCAAATAAACAGTAGGATATTTTGCAAAATATATGTCAAGATACAAGAGGTTGAATTGTCTTAGAAAGATTCTTATTCCTATATCAATCCACTTTACAATTACTTTACAAATTGAGGCCAAGAAGAGTATTAATGCATTCAAGCAAACAAATATATTGTTTAATGAATAAGATACAAATCTATGTTGTTTATTTCTTTTCAACAATAATTCAAACATGCATTGTCTCACAAGGTTAAATGTATTTTTTATTTACAAAGTATAATCAGCTCTCACCTAGTGAGTTTTTGTCTTAATCACAAGTGTTGTAACTGCCTAATTGTGTTATAAAGACATTTTCCTCAAACCATGCCTCACAGATGATATAACCAGTAACACTTTTTTTTTCCAGAAAAACTACATGGACTGTATGCCAGATGGTTGATTATCCAACCTTCTGGCATTAAGAGGACTTTCTATAACTATATCCTTAGCTAACTGAAAAAAT
This sequence comes from Protopterus annectens, assembly GCF_019279795.1. Lineage (NCBI taxonomy): Eukaryota > Metazoa > Chordata > Ceratodontiformes > Protopteridae > Protopterus > Protopterus annectens. The sequence continues at coordinate 292,987,705 of NC_056749.1, read as the reverse complement.
ATTTTCCTTTACTGAAATTCCGTGATCATCCTTATTGAGGTAGCATGTCTTTACCTGGTCACTGAGATAGGAGACACTTCAGGGTGCTTAAAGTGCAATCATTTATTAGCCAGAGGGCATGGGATTTAGTTTGCAGCTTTTTCTGTCTGCTTTAAATTAGGTGTGTTTTCGCTGAGCTGGTCATTGCTCAGTGGTGGTTAACAGTACCCTCTGTAATAGCAAACATATAAAGCTAGTTCTTAGGACTTTAACCCTTAACACAGAAAGGCTTTGCATGAATCTAAGCTTAGGGTAGCTAGATAGAGCATCAAAAACACTAAGATCATAAAACTAACATCTAGCATTCATCTTAGACACCACTCAGGTGACCCATGTAAAACCAAGAGACTAAACCATAATGGCCCAAACCATAATGCATGTCCTTACACCGTGGATTTGCAATTTCATAATGTTTCTGTGGACAGCTTGGTAGATATGGGCATCCTGTGACAATATAGCAATGGTTTCATATACTCGGACAACTTCTTAATCCTTAAAGAAACTAACACAGTATATGAGAGATGTACATACATAACTTCCATGGAGGCAAAAAGCTTGCTTACAAATAAGGGTGTCAAAAACACACACATACAGACCTTATTATGCTAAGGCACTTAAAAGAAATCTCTCCAAACCACAAAAACAGCCAAAGCCATCCAATTGCACCACCTACCCTTATGAATAACAAAAGCACACACTAAAAGCTGCATCTAACACTAAACATAAGCCTACATTCAATGATCTCTCCAAAATAGTCTATAAGACAAGCACTTAACCCAGTACTATTGCCATAGGGTATTCTATTGTATGACACACAGATGCTCCTCTCACTAGGATGGACAAGGAGAAGATAAAGGTTAGTTGCCTATGTGGCTGTAGAATCCTCATTATCATGTACACACTTAAGGCACTGCACCACAGCTACCAATATGATTCTATCATAGTCCATGCGGGTGTAAATGACCTGAGGCATACCTCACTGGACTACATGAGACATTAGGAATATCTCTAAATATGTGTCAAAGACAGGTATGTGCCTTACATTGAGCAGCATTCCACCTTAACCAAGGATGAGGTCACAGCACAAACAGAAAATTACTGATTGTAATAATTGGCTAATTTTCTGGTATCACTCAAGAGGAACCAATACCTAACAGCATGGAATGAAATGCTTAACAGACTTCACTTTACCAAGGATGGTCTGCACCTGTCCTCCCTGGGCATTCTGATATGGCTAAAACTTTATTCCTTCCGTTAGAACATTTTTTAGGCAAGGTTAAAATGACAGAACTAACATTGAAAAAAAAACCTCAAAGCAACCTTAAGGTGTTACTACAGGTTCATAGATGTTTACTACACTAATGACTACAAGGGCCTTTTTATGCCAAGCCATGCATTCCAAATTTCTGACAAGTTCTGATACCCTTGATAAGTGTAAGCATGTGCCGAGGAGATGAACCATTTACAGGTTATCTGTATCCATTAGAGACATAGTTGCCAAACCAGGAATGAATTTCCGGTTTCCCAGCCAATTTTCCAACTTGCACTTGAATTGGGTTAGGGAGGAACTCTGCTTCACATGGATGGGGAACCTGTTCCATACACAGGGTAGTCTCTGGGATACATACCTATCTCTTCAGCAGGTCCTATTTATATCACAGGCAAGGTTTAAGTCTTTAGAACATGTAATTCTGGTTCTGTTTGTTTTGTGGATATGCAGATCATCCATTAAAGTGGGGTCTGACAATGCCCTGTATGCCAGGCATAGATCTCCCCTCAAAAGTCTGTAGGAGACAGAATACAGAGATGGGGCCTTGATATGGTCTGCATAGGCTATTTTACTTACGCACTGTATTATTTTAGTGAGGAACCTCTATGGACATTCCAGTTGTTTGGTATGCCTGGTTAGGTACATACCAAAGGGGGCATTGTACTCAATGACTGGTCTGATTAATGCAAAATACAGTGGAACAATGACTTTCTTGGACTCAGATGCTATACCTTTGTTTATAAGTTGCACAACATAGAATGATTTCCTCACCACTGTAGACACTTGATGAGCAAAGGCTAGATTACTATCTGTGAGTGTCCCTAAGTCCCTGTCAACTGGGTCAACTCCAAGGGGTGTGTGTTGTCAATGTGATAGTTACCAGGGATGGATGAATTCCCAAAGGATACTATTATACATTCCTTGGCATTTAGTTTTAGTCCATGACTCTGACACCAGTTGTCTGTCTGCATCAGCCCCATCCTGGCGAACATCTGTGTCAGTGTGAGATTCAATGTTAGCTCCTAATTTGCAATCATCTGCAAATTTAGTCAGCTGGAGACCACTGACATTGGCCTTGACTTCTGAGAAGTAAATGCCAAAAAGAAGCAGTCCAAGAGCTGATCCTTGAGGGACTCCACTTGTGACTGGCCTCTTAGTAGAGGACTCCCCAATTCTAACTTCCTGGGTCTTGTCTATGAGACAAACTGATGATCAACCAGGTGACATACAAGTATGTACCCAGCTTGAGTTTGTCAACAATGCCTGAGTGGAGTATTGTGTCAAATGCCTTGGCCAGGTCAAGGTAGGTAGTGTGAACTATTTTGCCCTCATCCCTTGATTTGGTGACCTTCTCACAGAAGTCCACCAGGTTGAGTAGGCATGATTTGCCCTTGGAGAAACCAAACTGGGTTGGTTACAGTGGCTGGAGGTTTACTATATCTCTACTGATCATCTCCATGATAATTCTTCCATGTCTTTAGATGTAAGACTAGAGAGACTTATGGGTCTATACTTCCCAGGGTCTGTAAATAGCCTGCCTTTGTGCAGAGGGATGACTGTTGCCTTTCTCCATTCTTGAGACATGATGCCTGTTTGGAGGCTATAGTTAAATAGTAATTTCAGAGGCCCTGATAGGTCATGTTTCATGCTATTTAGAAGGCATCCTGGGATATTGTCTGGGCCCACTGATGCAGTGTTAGAAAGAGCATTAAGGACCTATTCCTTCGTGATAGTAGGGGGACTTATATTTGATGATATTTCTTAAAGGAAGGTTGAGGAGGAGAGAGAGGTAACATTGGTCCTTAATTTATCAGACAGGAGGTTTGTTGAATCTTCAGGCTCAGTATAGGTGGCTCCATTTACAATGAGCTCTGCACACAATTGTGTATTGCCTTTGAGGTTGCAGACATAGCTAAATAATGATTTGTGGTTGTCCTTGGCCTGGGAGGCCAAACTTACCTCAGATTTGATTTTTGCAGACCTTGTCCCCTGAGTTGTTTGCTTAGTTTTATGAGAATGCTTTTATCCTGCTGGGTGCTGCACCTCCTAATTTCTGCATAATTTTCTTCCTCCTGTTATACAGATGATTGATTTTGTGATTCCACCAGGGTGGCTTGTTTTTTGAGTTAGTTCTGTACTTCTTCCTGGTGGGTACAGCTGCCTCTATGCAGCTATTAACATGCTTGTACAGGGTTTCTGTGAACAGCTCTGCATAGGCAAAAGTGTCTGCAGAGTTTATGGGGGATGACATTTTGCCAGGTTCTCACTTTACAGCAGAAGGTTAGCCTTAGAGTAGTTCCTGAATAGTCCAGGTTTAGCTGGGGGTCCAGGTTTTATTTTTACTTCAAAGGAGAACATTTTGTGGTCTGACCTTGCCAGGGAAGGCATTACAGTAGGCAGTATGCAGCAGTCTCCCATATTAGTGAGGACCAGATCCAGTATGGTTACACCCCTGATTGGTGTATTGACTATCTTGTCCAGGAAGTTTGTTTACAAAAAACAGAAATCTCTGTGGATGTACGTTTGGTGTTGTATAGGATTTCCATTTAATAGTGGGTTAATTAGTCACCGATGAATATGGTACTGGGTTGGGTGGCTAGTGTTTCTAATAAGTTTAAATACATGGTATGGGTTTCCTGGGCATAAAGGGGGGCCAATAGCTTGCAAGTAAGTGGCACTGGATTTTACCTATGGTGATTTGAACATGGAGCAGCTCGAGTGCATTGTCCTGTTTGACCAGCCTTGAAGTATATTTATTTTTGATGTACTGACATATCCTTCCATGCTGACAAATATTTCATCCCCTTAAAATGACACCAGAATTTAAGGCAATTATTAAAGTCAATCATCTTTTCTTCATAATGCTGCTCAGTGCTTGGTTCATACCAGTCTGAGACACACATTACAAGAGCTCCATGATGTGTCTCTTCATATAGTCTAGGGAGGTACGTCTCAGGTAATTTACTCCCACATGCACTATGATGGAGTCATATTGATAATTGTGATCCAGTGACCTGAATGCATGCATAATATGGCAGATCCTAGCCCATGATAAGCAACTGACTGTAACTTTCTCCTTACTCAGCCTGGTGAGAGGGGCATCAGTATGTTTCACAATGTTGTCTCCAGTAAATAGAATGTTGTATTTTGTGGCGGCTTGCCTTAAGGGCTTAGAGGTAGAGGCTGCATGAGATGTAGCTCTTTGTGTTGATGTGGGTGTTGTTTTGAAAGAGCACATTTGTGGTTGCTGAGGAAACTTGATATGTGTACTTCATCTAGGAGGTCTTTGTGGTTTAGGAAGGTTACATGTAAGTGCCTCAGTAGGTTACATATAAGAGCTAGGAGCCTAAACAAGAAACTCCACTATCAACAAGCTCTCCTTACTCTGGGGAATGTAGACACCAGTGCTGTTTAAAGTTGCAGAAGGTACTCTGGCAGTGGCAGACTACAATGCCTTACACACATTTAGACCAACAGCAACCCAGACAGTGGCCAAAGCTGGAGGTGTCTAAATCAAAGTTAGCAGCAAATACACCTCTAGATTGGTTAAACAGGACAATGCTCTGGAGTTTATCCACATCCAAGTCTCCATAATCAAGGTTCCCTACCATGTCCTGGCCAGCTCCAGGCCACCCTATATGACCCACAAAGATCCCAACTCATATCTAGACCCATTCATACCTTTCAACTTCTTAGTGCAATAAGTCTGGACAAAACATAAAATAATTGGAGGGAAGGGCAAAGGCCTATAAATAGGAACAGATTTTAAGTATTGTTCTTATAAACATAGAAAGTTGCTAGAACAGCAGCATGTGCATTAGTGTTCATTTCCTGAAGACTATGAAGTCTGAAACTTAAATGTCTGCCATCATTTAGTGACTTCAATCCTCAGTGATTTCAAAGAAAACCACACTTTTTTATGAACAACAGACCAAAAATATGAGGCAAAAATCTGGACAGTTGAGAGGTATGAGTACTTGAGACACTCAATCTCCAACCAAATACCCTATTCATGGGAGACTAACTAACCTGTATAGACTGGGAAATGTATACTTCCTCAAATTATAGACACAATGTTTCCTCAACTTTATCAGCAGAAACTCCTTGGACCAGATAGTGCACTCTCCAACCACAGGATCAAGCATATTGGACATAGTGCTTACCTACATTGGAGAGTGTTGCACCCCCCCATTCCATGTCACTTCCTTGTTGTAAAATTTGACACCAAAGTTGTTCTCCATAGAAATATAAATCAACCTGCAAAACTCAACTAAACCTGCAGCAGTCATGAACTGTACTAAAGCAAACTATGTCGGAGTAAGTGATGTTTGCCAAAATTAGCCAGGCCCTCACATCTTGAGAAAACAGCTACCTTTGCAGAATTATTTATAGAAAACATGTACATGCCTGCATTGAGGCTAGCGTACTTACAAGAACTAAGCCCAGATCTAACAACAAAATAAACCAAATTGGTGGAATCCTTACCATCAATGAAAAAAGAAGTTGCCACCACAACAAGACCTGATAACTTAAATATGCCAAATGCTAAAACAATAAAGCAATCTGAGGACACAAATAACAATGCTATATAACTTTAATAAAACTTTGCAAGTCACACTTTTACTTAAAAGCTTCTTCAGGCAAATAACCAAAATGAACAAAATTACTTCTTATATGCATGTAACAAATTACATAACCAAATCAACTAAAAAATCAATCACATGACCATTAGTCACTTCATTAAAGACTGGCAGTTATTTAATTTTGTTTCTTAATTTCTTTAAGATTGGTTTATACTAAAATCTTGATTTAAACCTGGGTGTCTCTGCAATCTAAATCTAGCAATCCACTTATTTTCTACTTTTTCAGTTTCTTTATTTCACAACATCTAATTCCTTCATAAGTAACACTGATTACAAATTTAAAAGTGTGCTTATCATCTTTATTTTAAAATTTTAAATAAAGCATTGGTCTCTATTGATCTTCGTATTTCTGACAAATGGTCACCTATTTTTTCTTTGAGTTTCCGGTTGGTTTTACCTATATAAAATGCATCATATCTATATTATTTCTTTCACAAGTACCATATGCTTTAATATAAAAATTATTCTTATGCAATGGATGTATCATATGTTTCTGTGTGTGTGTGTGTGTGTGTGTATATATATATATATATATATATATATATATATATATATATATATATATATATATATATATATATATATATATGTACACACACACACATTTTTACAATACTGACATCATTTACATTTATATTTGCCTTGTTTCAAACATCTAATGTGATTTTTCAAGTTTTGACATCGCTTATATGCAAAGTGTAACTGCCCATTTCCTATGTCCTTAAATTGTGGTAGCTGTAATTCTTGATGGATTTCTATTATAAGTCAATACACATCTGATTTGTGTTCAAAAATATTTCCTCTGTCTTATGATGTTCCTATTTTCTCAGAAAAAATAGGTCTAATGTAATTTATTCTCGTATGCCGAATTTCTTTCTCTATAGTAGCCCGTTACAGTGCTCATTATAGCCCCTTGCCAAAAAAATAATTTGCCATGCAATTCATCTGTCTACATATACAATTATCATTTGTGTTGAGCTTAGATACTTGCAACATTTCGTGGATGCATACTGGTACGATGCAAATATATGTTCTTTTTATCCTTCTTATTCCAGGTGGTTTCTATTCCTCCTACTTTATCTTTAATCAGTCTAATATTTAAGAAATCAATTTAGGAAAAGTGCACAGTCTTTTTAAACTTCAAAAAAGTGATGGAAACATTGATGTACTTGAATAATTTGTTGCATATAGATATCGAACCTTGCCATATCAGAAACAAATCATCAACAAATTCTCCCACTTATTCATGACAATATTTGGGTAGGTGTTTGCCACAGGGGTGCTCATGGCCACACCTCTTGTTTTCTATATTATTTGTCATGAAATAAAACATTATTTTGTAATACTACATATAGCAATGCACAAACCATATATATTTCTGAAGTTGTATATAATGCTGTACATGAAATAATTTCTCCTATATATTCAACACCTTCATCATTTGGTATGGAGGTAAAAAGAGAATCTACATCAAGTCTGACTACATAATATATAATGTTATTCCTTGACCAGTGAAACAACTGTGTTAAGAAATCAGCAACAACTTTAATAATGGTGGTGGATATACTTAACACTGGCTTCAACTTGCTTGCTAAATATTTTGAGATGGGTTCTGTAACCCATCCCCTTGCTGAGACTATCGTTCTTAAAGGCGGCTCTGCTAAAGATTTATAGATTTTCAGAGCACCATATATAATAGATATCCTAGGCGCTAACTCATATAAATATTCCAATATTGCCAAAGATATTTCTCCATTCAGATGTATATTATATATTATAGAATCTACATCAGCAGCAATAATAATGGTGTCTCTTCTAGTAATTTGTGAATAATCTGTACTTAACATTTGTCCTAGTTTCATATTATAGTAATTGGTATCCAAAATGACAAGTGACCCTCCTTTATCTGCATTTTTTATTATTATTGTCTATGTTATCTAGTAAAGATTTCACAGATGCCTGCTGTTCTCTCATTAAATTATAAAAAGTATTCTTATTTGTACTTATAAACAAGTCGTAAATCTCATTTTCCACAGCTGTTTCAAAAGCCGGTATCACAAGATTAATTGCTGGTACATATGTACTTTTCCTTTATTACATTTGTTATAGTTCAAATGTTCATACCGGAATAACAATTTTAAGTTCATATTCCTAGTAAATAATCTAAACTCCATGAGCATGTCAGCAATGTCTACAGTACTAGCCAGTATGAATGTCAAACCCTTATTTAAAACAAAAATGGATACAAAGACAGATGCATTTTGATTTTTAGGAAATTTTAAAAGACCACTAATTTTTGAAGGGTTATCTTTTTGGTATACAGGTCATGTATAAAGATTCAATAAATCCACCATTCCATGCTACTACTTCTGTATAAGTATGGGACAAAAATAAGTGAAGAGTGGATATGATATTATTTAAACAAATCAACTGAATTTATCAATAATGACATTGATCACCTGTGTCAGCTTTTGGATGTGGTTTTAAACATTTTTTTTTTCATGTTTGGAAAATGTTGTTGCAAATAAATTATTGGCATTATGGTGGCTGTAACTGTGGTCCTTGCTTTCATAGTATGTTCATCAGTGCAAACAACTGTGTATAGTTAAGTACTCTATTACAATGTTCTGTTTTATAAGTATTTCACAGATGACTTGTTTTTCATTTGCAAAGATCCTGAACAACTTGAATGATTTTTGAATTATTTTAAGTAGTTGGCATCTTTTTAAAATGTTCACATAGCTAGGCAGATAACAGAATTATTTTCTAGATGTAGATTTTAGGTAGAATGCAAAAAGCTTAATATTTACTACAAAAATAATTAGGTAAAGAATATTTTCTAACAATTATTTAAATAGTTCCAACTGTCTTCTATTTCATGTAAAAATAGTATTAAGAGAGCACTTTTTATATCCTCGCATCATAATGCTAATGGCACAGATTTAAAAGTGCAAGACATTTAGCAGCATAATGTTTTCAGTGGTTATGATCATTAGTTTACTTACATTTTTTACATGTTTACCAATACACTTGAAAAAAAGGTATTATTCTAAAAAAGAAAAATCACATAAAAGAGAAGTCACTCAATGCGTAATGAACAATGACCAAGAAATTTTGCATTTTTTTTAGTCTAATAATTTAAATAGAGGTTAAATAAATTAATGATGTAGTTAATAACTGCAAGGTCATCACGTGGAATAGTGATCCTTTTAAAACTAAGTAACAAACCTACACATGTACACAGGAAGGGAATGAATAATAAAACTGAGTCTCACATGTCTTAAGTCCATTTTAACAGACCTAAGAGAGAGTAGAAGTTATTTTTTTTTAATTTCATATTCTATAGTGATTAATTTGCAACATCTTGATAGGACATATGGAGCCAAAAACCATTGCACATGACATTCTACTTGCATTGTTTTTTTGAATATTATGTGATGATTTCTGCATTGTAAGACAACAGGAGATCTGTTCCAAAGGGTCTATGGTGACCAGTATGTAATAAAACAGAAGGTTGTGAACAGCATACTCTTTAACTACACAATAAAATGTGAAGGCAGCTGTAAATTTTTAGACCTTGTCTTTGACTATGTTGAACAAAATTCCAGAGGATATCAACATGAACAATATTTTTGAACAGAAGGAAGTAGAGTGTCAGCTTTGTGTATTTGCTTAGCACCCCAGGATTAAATGTACATGTGAACATCAAATGTGTTTTAAAATGCAGATGTAACAAATAACAATTGATTACCTATGGCAGTTTACTGTCGTAGATTCGTTTTAGCAGGATTTCAAAAATCAAATGCATATGAATAGTTAGTAAAATTCTAACGTTACAAACTAAACAACTTGAATAGATTTGTGTTGATAAAGTCTGTGTTTAAAAGATGAAAGTGTTTAGCATATTAACAGTGTTTATGCATATCTTTAGTGTCAGCATTTTTTTAAGATTAATAAGAGCAGAAAAAGAAAATAAATGAAAAACAATCGGAATGCACATTGAAATCAGTAAACTCTGCTGCCAGAATATAACTTTTGGCAATTACCACTACAAGCTGCCTTCCATCCTGCAACATTTGCTTCTGAATTTAAAGTTCCTAACCGTATGTGTCAAACAGATCTAAACTCATGGGGTTATTAACCAAACTAAAAGGCTACAATATAATTAAGAATGTGATCCAAGCAGCATGGTGAATATTAAAACAAAACCATTCTCAGTGTGTAGCATGATATGCAAATAAGGGTCTGACAAGACTGCAAAATAATGTGAGCAATACAGGTGCGCAAAAAATACACACATGCACAACTATGCCAAGCATACAGGTGTATGTGTGTGTGTGAACATATTACAGATCTAATCTGGGCATAGGTGTGCATAGTATATTATATTTATAGTGTATTATACATGCACATATGTGAGGAGCATACTGATCACAGAATTTTGAAAGATTTAGGGGTACAGCAACATAGTCTATTGTTCATTGATGTTACTCATGAGAAAACAAATGTAACCCCAAACTTTATTGCCCAAAAATGCATGATAGTGTGTCCAGCTGCTGATAACAAAAGCAATGTATAGCCATAAAAACAAAATGCAGATCTGATTAATATGAAGTTATACATAATGAGTCAAGTGAATGAGGCTCTCTCAGAGTCTCATAATATGGTCTGGGGCAGTAAACAGTGAACAGCTTATAATTGTGTTCTAGGATCACAGAATATCACAACATGTTACTATCTATATTAATGGTTAAACAGGTCGCTATCATACTGGACAATACTTACCACATACCAACAGTGGTTACTCCACCATCCTGTGAGTACACTGAAGGCAATGGAAATTCTACTTGCTGATACTGTAATAAACATTTAAAGAAACTATACTCACATATAAAACTTCATATTACACATATGAGCTCTATCGCTGCAAAAAGGAAATTACAGGACAGTTACCCTTTCACATAAAAGTTCATAAGTCCCTTGCAATATTCTTATCCACAACAATAAGCAGTTCTGGTGGTAAAGCATTTCAGTATGCTACAGTTAATGGTTGATGTTCAATGTTCATTTACTGTGCAGTTTGATGAACAAAATATGAATAGCAGCAGATACATCAGTCTTTACCTTAGGAGCTTGTTATTGCATGGATAGGCTGCTACATAACATGGTAATGGTTGAAACTGCTGTCAGCTTGAGCTGTACATTTTCCTTAATGTGTGCAACTTCTGGTCACTGTAACTCGTACGGCACTTCACAGTTCTTAAGGGTTTATAGCATTGCCTAGCATTAGGCCACTGGGACAGTTCCTGTACGGTTAGTAGCTGCTGTCTGTACATTATCTTATTACTGAACAGAGATAGACTTTCACATATACTGGTGCCATAGTGAACATGTAAAGGGACACAGCACAGCACCTTTGTAGGACAGCCATATGACTCTACAATGAGCTGGTGTTTATGCATTACAATATTCATCGCTGGCTTGCATTATGCTTGGCAGTTGGAGCTCACTGTCTGTCAATGGTACCCAGAAATGTTACGCACACAAATTTGACATCTGCGTAGCTATGAATTTGGTGAACTGCCAAAGTCTCTGCAAACTACCTCTAGCTGGATGTTTCAAAGATGCTATGCAGTATGTCAGAGTCAGTTGCATCTCAAGTCATATTTTGCTTGAGACAAATTACATTATTTTAGTTCTTTAGATTGCAAACTGAAATGATAACTTTCAATATATACAGCTAATGAGGTCAGCAGTGAAACAGGCCAAGAATATTAAGATGAAAATCAAATCAGTTTATCAGACATGTGGAATAAGCCCTGCAAATATGTCTGAGTACCCTACTGTTTCATGGGGTAGTTCTTAACTTCTATGGTGCTATGTGGTTATATGCTATCCCAGCTCCTAATCAGAAATCTGAAATCTTTAATAGTGAAGAACCTTGATCTCTGTGTGGTGCAATACTATTTACCACCAGACAAAAATACTTTTCAAATTTTGTGGTTTTGACTGTCTAACAAATGTACTGGACTCTTAATGACCAATGGAAATATAAAACAGAACATTGTGAATCTTTGTAGCCACATAGAAAAGCTTCATGCACCTGTTTAGAAAGCACTAATCACATTTAGCAATATACAATTTTAAGTTTGGCAGCTAGTGCAAAGGGTTAAGGCTATGAACTTTTAATGAGGTTCTAACTATAGTTTAGGGTTCGAGTCCCTCAGCCTCCATTTCGTGTTGTGCAACTCTGAGCACATTATTTATGAGACAATACTCTGGGGATACTGGAAATCCGACTAGGTTACTCAGTGGCTTCCTGCACTGCGTGCATAGGAATTAACTATGAACTTATAATTTAAAAGACTACATTTTCAGAATTAGCTCTGCTATTCCATACAAAATGTACATCTCACATTACTGTTGACTTCATTGTATGTACTCTTCATAAACATACAGTATGAGGACCAGCTAACTTATCAGATTAATGGAATTAAAACTGTACTACTTGAAAGCAACACAGAGAAATTAAATGCTAGAAGGTGTATTAGTTATGTTTTATAAACATTAAATGCAAGACTCGGGACTTGGAATAAGGAATTGAATGTATAGCTTGTCACATATACCCTGCATTGATTTCTGCTTATTTTTATAAAATCAAAGCAGATATCTTTATCAAAAAGAAGACATAAAGATGAACTCCACTATAATGTACATAATTACTAACTATAACACTGAATTATGAAATTGCAATATAGGATTTAGAGAACAATACTATGGGACACAAAAGGATTTAGGATGAATATCACATCTGAATAAATTTGAGATTATTTTTAGTTGCACTGTGTATCACAGTTATGGGCAAATCTGTCACTAAATATGCAAGTTTGCAATCTAGTCAAATACTTAACTTGTACATTTTTTTCCAAAGTTGTAATACATATTTATTATTTGTTATTCCATTTCTGGTCTTAGATCTTTCTGTTCAGCATGAAACTGGCAAGCTATCCTGAGTGATAATCCTCTTTTATTGCGAAAAAGATTTCTTAGTAGGAAAATGCAACCCAAACACAGAGCTCACTGTTCTTCTACAGTTGATACAGAACATAATTGAAAGGACATGGTTAGCTACAGGGTATATACAACGCGGCTGAAGCCTAAGAATTACTAACAAATAGTATTACCTGTAAAGAATGCTGTATGAGTATAAAGCACAGTAAGCAAGCTAAGGCTTTATGAAGACAATGCAATGGAACACTGCTCCTGTGTTAATGCCAGCTCATGGGATTTATCATTATTATTTCTGGGGTATCGTAAGCAAAGGATAAAGAAAACATAAGAAACATGATTTTAGAAGGAAAATGCAGTTAGTGCTGTCTTAGAAATTCAGACACAAAGTATCCTGAGCACTTTGTAAATAGATACATTTTATTAATAGTCTGCTCCTAAAATGCTTACAACTATAAATTATTTTTAGCACATTATTCTGAATGTTTAAATTGCCTCAAATCTTCATCTTACCTGTTTTCAAAGTAAATAAGTTTCTGTCATTATAAATAATGGAAATAACCATCAGATATTAAAATATATATTTTTTTTAATTTTTCTGAGCATATGTAACAACTAATTGTTAGGAAATGTTAACTTTCTACACTTAAAAATACTTCATAGGATTTGAAGTGGGTAAGTTTTAATCTTATTACAAGAAGTTTATCAGCACCATTAATTCTGATTCATACTTTAGAGTGCTGAAAATGTGTTATGTGAACCACAAATACACTAGCTAACTGGTCATAATTTATAAACATATAAGGGCAAGAGACATAATTATCAATGGTAATCCCATGTTAGAGATTCTATATGTCACACCAGCAAATGCAATATGATCAGAACTAATATACCAAAAATACCTTAACTTCCAATCCAGCAATATTCTGAAAGAAAGAAAGATGTTTTCACAGGGGAGCAAGCCCATTTGCTCATCTATTCACTTATTTGTAACTATAGAACCTCCTTGATAGTATAACAGTACAGTCAAGTACACCATTTTATGACCACCGTTAATACCAATGTAATTCTACAGCACAGTTGAACTTCCACACCTCTCGAAACACAACACACATTACTTTCTGAAGGCCATTAACAGTTCAGACAGCATGATTTTCCTTAACTGTGCTGCTATGGAAGAAAGTTTGCAATATTCAGTGAATAACGAAAGTGACTAAAACAAAGGTTTGACCAAATATAGTTCAACAAAGAAACACTCATATTTGGTTAACACACATACACATGTATGTATATATATATATATATATATATATATATATATATATATATATATATATATATATATATATGTCACTGTGATCTCGGATTTAGAATATATAATTAGCGGGGGATGCAGGGGGGGGGGCTGCAAAATGTCAGTAAAACATCTCCAGATGTTAGGTAATGTCGATAATGTCAAACAATATTCACATTTGTGTTGTTTTGGTTCGAGATATATGCATAAGTATGTGGGTAGTTATGGGTATATATATATATATATATATATATATATATATATATATATATATATATATATATTATATATGTATATTTTTTTATTGACATTTGTTAACTGTGTTGGTCCAGCTGGGCCAGTCGCCCATTTTCAGTGGAGACCCAAGGAGAAAAGCTCCAGATTACAAATTTCAGATTAAAATTCACACTCAAACAATTTACAGTATATATATATATATATATATATATATATATATATATATATATATACATATATATATATATATATATATATATATATATATATATATATACACACACACACATATATATATATATATATATATATATATATATATATATATACATATATATATATAATATATATATATATATATAAAATTTACATTTCAAGATAGTACAAAATTAGAAGTACCGGTAAAAAAGTAAAAAGTTAGAAACATGCACATATAGTACATAAACAAATAGCATTTATAAAAAGAGATATAAAAATATACATTGGAAATTCTAGTCTTCACTTTTGAGAGGTTGAGTTTACCAGGTAAACACCTAGTAGGTTAATAAAAATAGGGAGTATAATAACTTCACAAGTGGTGGGAATATGAAACAAGAGTGTAGTGGAATTAGGTTGGGTCATGGCAGTGGCAAGTCTTGGAGTTGAGAAGGTGAAGTTTGAGTTATTTTTTTTTAAGTGTAGTAGGTGGATAATGGAGCGAATGTGTATAAGAAGTTTGTTCCAAGCTTGGGCTACATTACATAGTATTTATACTGAAGTTTGCCCACATTTTTTTTTTTTTGGATGGTATACATCCAGAAGTTGTTGGTTAGAGGTATGTAGGGTCCAAAATGGGGAATAGGTGGATACAAGAGAGGAGAGATCAGGGCAAGAAGATGGTTTGTATAGAATAGTGTGCATTATTTGAAACTGTGATAGAAGGGGTTGTTGGGGAAGTTCAAGCCATTGGATAGTGTTTAGTGCTAGGCAGTGGTGTGAGTTGTAAGGAAATGAGTCTAGCTAGTTTGTGGTATGTTTTTTGAAGTTTGAGCAAAGTTGTGGACTGAATATTAGTTAGACCACAGGCAGCATATGGAAAGGAGAGTAGCAAGACCACCTGTGCCAAAGAGAGTCTGGCAGTGGAGTTTAAGAACTTTTTGTTGCGATATAGTAAACCTAGTTTCTGGTGAGTTTTTTATACATTGAAGTATGTGAAGGTTAAAATTAAGATCATCATCAGTGATGAAACCTAGGAGCTTTGTATGGGGTTCATGATAGTGTTACTGGAGGATGTAATATCAAAGGTGGATTCATTATGAATGAGACAATGGGGAGAAAGTGTAAGAGTCTGGTCTTTTTAGGGTTAAGGATGAGTAGATTTTTGGACAGCCACATTTCAGTGGATTGAAAGGTGTTTTGCGTTAGGGTAAGAAGTTGAGAGATATCGCTGGAGGTGGAGATGAGAGCCAAGTCATCTGAATATTGGATGAGAGGGGATTGTTAATAGGATGTGTATAGTTCATTAATGAAAATGTTAAACAGGAGGCCACCCAAGATGGAACCTTGTGGAACTCCGAATGGGACTGGAATATAGGGAGAACACAATGAGAGCCATCTGACAGATTGCTGCCTACAAGAGAGATAACTAGAGAACCAGGGTAGGGAGGTTGCAGATAGGTTAAGATTAGCAAGTTTAGATAGCAGTATTGGGTGAGAGACCATGTCAAAAGCTTTGGATAGGTCAAGAAAGAGACAGGATATGAGTTAGTTGTTATCACGAGCCTCAGTGATAGTATGGGTAAATGATAGGAAGGCAGTGCTTGTGCTACGTTAGGATGGAAACCATGCCGAGTGGAAGTGAGAAGGTTATGTTGGAGGAGGTAGTTAAGAAGCTGTGAATGAATGCATTTTTGAGTATTTCAGAGAGAGGGAATAGGATGGCGATGGGTCTGTAGTCAGATGCATCAGTTTAGTTTCCTTTTTTATGCAGGAGGATGGTGAAAAAGGATTTCCAAATGAAAGGAACTGTAGCTTCTTGAATTGATCTGTTGATGAAAATGGATACAGGATAGACTATAGATTCAGTAGTTAGCTTGAGGAAGTTAGGGGGAAGATTATATGTGGAGGGAGAGCAAAGTTTCAACTTCAGAGGTGTTTTGATGTAGGAAGTGGGAACAGGTTGAAAGGAGAAGAGGTTTTCGTTGAGTGTGTGGGGGGTAGGGAGAGGAGTACGGGTAGAGTTGGAAGGGGTGAGTTTTTGGATCATGTAAATGAAGTGTTTATTGAGGACGGAAGCAGTCTCTAGGGAAGATTTACTTGGGAAAGGGCAGGGGTTGGAAGGGAAGCCTGGAGAAAGAATATTGTTTAGAATTGACCAGAACTTATGTGGGTTGGATTTGCTATAGAGTTGGGCACAGTTATAGTAGGCTTTTTTGTTACTGATTTGTTTCTTGACAAGATTCCGTAGTTATCTACAGTTATGTAACAGGGGTAGATCTTTTGTTTATCCCAAGTTTTCCAAGCACTATCTCTTTTGTGAATAAGGGATTTGGTATCTTTGAAAAGCCAGGGAGCATATATTTGTTGGATTCTAATTTTCCTAGAGGGGGCATGGGAGTTGAGGGCGTTCAGGAAAATGGTATTAAATTTACTCACAGCGTCACCCATTGGGATCTGCCTAAGGATGGACCAGCCAATATTAGACAGTATGGAGTTGAATTGAGTGATATTAAAGTTAGTAAGTTTATGATAGTCTGTGTAAAGATGTGATATGGGTGTTTGGTTAGAGTGCCTTAGAACAGAGGTGGGGAGATGATAACTTAGGGAATCTGGTAGGGTAGTTGGGCTGTGGTAGAGGTTGGGGAAGTTAGTGAGAATCCAGTCAATATTAAAGCACGATAATGAGGTTTTATGGAGGTGAGTGGGGAATGTTATTAGTTGATGGAATCCATGATTGTTTATACAAAATTGTGGATAGTCACTTGCAAGTTTGGTCCAGTCTATATTGAAATTTCCTAGGATGAGGGTTTCATGATGTATGTTATGGGAAAACCATGATAACATATTTTCTAAGGCAGGGATATTGTTTCCAGGGTAGATATAAATGGAAGAGAGAGCAAATTTCTTGTGTGAGTTAAGGTGGCAATTTAGAATGATTAGTTCACCTGGGTGTAAGTCAGGGATAGGGATGGTGACAGGTAAGAGATCTACGCCATCTGAGTAGAGGATGGCTACACCACCCCCTTTTTTTGGGAATCTGTTGAAGTGGTAGATGATATAGCCAGGTGGGATAATTTCGCTGTTTGTGATGTATGGTTTGAGCCAGGTTTTGGATAGGGATAGAATGTAAGAGGAGCTGTGGACTACCCATTTGTGTAGTTTAGTGATTTTGCCAGGGGCAGCTCATGCCATCGGACTGCAGGTCTGCAGCTTCCCAGCAAAAATGGACAATTACACTGAATAAAAAAATGTATTTATCACTTTGTTTGTTACAATATTGTGCTACTATGCTCCTAAGCGACTCTGACCGACTTGCAAAGTCCCAGAACTCGAACTGCGCATGCTCATCGAGTTCCGAGTTTTTGTTGTTTTTTTTTAATTAGGGAATTTCTGGAATCTAGACTGCTATAAAAGCAGTCCAGATTAAAGAAAAGGCATCAGTGTGATGCCCAGATGTCTATGCGGTTTAACCACACAGCAAAGTAAAAGGGTGTTCGGACATGACGTGGATGGCTGGATTGCTACGTATTGGTTCTCACTCTCTTCTCAAAAAAGAGAGCGAGAAACAATCAGTAGTAGTAGCCTGTAAACAGTACATCTTGTCTACTTGTGTGTTACGGAGGGAGAGTACACTACCTTTGCTGAAAGTAATTAAATTAAATTGTAAAAGTTAAACAACTTTGTTTATTTTCGGCTTGATTGCGAGCAGCTGCTGAGCTGCAATCACCGAGTCAGAGAGGAAAAGAGTTACTTTAATGAAGGAGAAGACGGACAGTCACTGATGAAAGGTACAACTGGGATCAGTCAGTGTTAGTAAGTTCTGAAGAGACTGGATGCATTCACAAGATTTGTTTCTAATCTGTAGAAGAAGCAGTGCAGCAATTGTTGTTTTTTAAAGCAAAGGAAAGCGACTTGACCGTTACATCTGGGATTTGCTGGGTGCACAGGTAGAGTGTGGATTTTTGTGTTTATATGTAATAATTATATCTAAATGTAAATGATTGGAAGAGTCGGGTTAGGTCTAGCAAGACTTTTCTCTAAAAAAGCTTCACTGATATCAGTAAGTCTGCCAAGGTCATCTTGTGTTGCAGAACCAAGAAAGTTGACATTCACATCCAATGGAAGGAGGAAGTGTTACTGACTTGTGAGTTATGTGAATGTAACAGGTGATGGAAGTCAGATAATGGGAAGAGCAGTGTATTCCTTATAAAGGTAATTGTAATTTTATAGCATTGTGAGCATAGAGTTCAATCAGAAACCATCTTAGGCATAATTCATCTATCACAGAGAATGAACTGGTATTGGAATTTCAGATATAATTTAAGTAGTTGGAGACAACTTCCACTAATTAATTTTTTTACCTTGTTCTTGCACATATGTATGAAGTTTGGGAATTGAAAATCCTGTAGTGACTCTGGTTTTAACTATGTTCACAGACGATTACTACATCAGGGTTGTTATTAAAATGAATGCATGGATCAAGTCAATTTTGATTCAGTTCTGCAGGGATGAAAGATGGAGTTAGAGGGTGGAGTGAAAGAGATGTTAGGGATAGGACTGTTTGGTAGTCTTGAGACTGGGCTCTTGGAGACATGTAATTAATAACATAATACACAGAATGATGTTTTGTAGATGTATAGTAGAGTTATATCTCCTCCATTAAGTGGACTGTAGGATGATTGTTTTTATGTGGAATAAAATGATGTGGGAGGATAAAAACTGGTGGAAATGCTAAGTGTGAAATGTGGAAATGGACTTGTTTACATAAAAAGAGATAGGAAGAGGAAACTGTGTATGTATGAAATGCCCTAGTTGATATATAATGGTGGCTAGAGAGAACTCAGGATACCTGGTGGTTGTTAGAGAATACCTCAGGCTTGAGCCCTGTACCTTGGGTGCAGGTTAGCAACAGCCTGAATTCCTTAGCCACGACCATTTATGAAAACTTTGCAGATTTTTGCCTCAAAATTGTGTTCTGTTCTGCTCCTCATAAAATCTGTGGTTTCTGGTTTTTAATACATTAAATAGTTGATGGTTCAGTGGTAGCATTGTTGCCCCACAGCTAGAGGTTCTCTGGTTTGATTCGTGGCTGGGGTTCCTTCTGTGTGGAATCTGCATGTCCTATCTGTGTTTGTGTGGGTTTCCTCTGGGTGCTCTGGTGTCCTTCCATGTTACAAAGACATGTCTCATGTGTTTCTACCTGGGCCTCTGCTGAAAATTGGCATTTGTTCCAAGTAAGTTTCCTGGTTAACAAATGTTAAGTAAATTAAAATGACAGGCATTTGAATTTCAGACTTCATATTCTTCAGAAAGTACATGGTAACACAAAACTTTTTTTTTAGCAATTTTCTAAGTTTATAAGATGAATATTTGAAATCTGTCCCTATTTTGGGGACTGTATTCACCCATTATTGGCTTTGTCCAGGTGTTTGTGCTAAGAGGTTGAAAACTATGGTGAGAACTGAATTTACTAAATACTAGCCATTTAAGTTTCAGTCTTCCTCTCTTTCACAACACAGCTGATTTGGCATAGTGGCATGTTGCTCTGACTGTTTTGCACAGGGTCCTGGGTTCAAGACATGGCAGTGAAATGTATGGTTGTAACACATCATTTTATTCTAGTAACATTCCAGGATTATACAAGCAGTGTTTAAAATGTACCCCTGGTTTTGGGCTTTTGTCCCCCCCACCAATAAATTTTGGCTTTTGCCATATTTATTGTGCTGCAAAGTTGAGAGATACAGCTGAGTGTTGAGTAGATTTTACAAGAAGCTGAGAGCTGCAGGGGAAGAGAAGTTTACTGCTGCTTATGCTGAGTCTGCCTGCATTGTTAATAGCACAACAGGTAGTGTACTTGTTTTTGATGCAAAAGGCTGTGGGTTCTACTCCTACAGTATGTACTGCATTGCTGACACTATACTGTGTCATAAAGGGAGTGGATGCTGCAGTCCTTTTTGGTGAAGATACCTAGTAACTATGAACCTGTTATCAGTTTGCCATCCATTCTCTACTGCAATATTACTAGCTTAACATTTTTTACTCTAACATAGGCAATTTATTCCTGAAGGGCAACAGGCACTTTATTTGTAGATGAAATAATGAAATATAAAGTTGCTTGCTAGCAGCAACCTCTTCATTAGTTACAGATCTCTTTAATGTGGAATTATTTAGATGACTTTTACTTCTTCGGGGATTGTGCATATTTACTGATACTGGTGGACTGTAGAAATTTGAGTAGATTTTTATGATGGAAATGTTCTGAATTGGACAGTTCTGTCATTACTGGTGCATGCATTTTGCTTCATTGTTTACTGGAAAAATGTTCAAAACAATAAATTTAAAATGCCCTCTAACAACTGTACTATATTACGCAAGGAATGTAATTTCGAAATTCAGGAATGTGCATCAAAGAGCACATGTATGTTTCATGTGAAAGGGGCCTATGATTTGAAAACAGCCCAAAGTTAATCTATCTTCCACTGTCAAAATGTATTTTCTTTGAATGTCAGTTTCAATGCTGTTTCAATGAATGTGAGTTTCAAGGGCAGAGAAGTTTTAATGCCAAGTCTATTTTCATTGTGAGTCTGCATTGCTTTGTTTAGCATATGTCTATTAGTGTTTGTGCTGTAAAATACAAAATAAAACTTTTAAATGGAATCCAAATCATTGCAGAAGTAAAGCAGTATGCATGTTGCAGTTTTTATGGTAAATGGGGCAAAAATAGCCAAGTAATGGGACAATGGGATGGTTGCAGGGGGGAGGCTCCATTCCACCATGATTTTGTGAGGGGGGGGGGGTAGCAAACTGAAAGACAGCCCTGGCTGAACTATACCTCTCAACTGTCCAGATTTTTGCAGAATGAATAGATTTTTGCTTCTTATGTTTGGTTTTCTCCTCATAAAAATCTGTGGTTTTATGGCAAATCAGTTAGGAATGAAGTCACAAAATAATGACAGACATTGAGTTTCAGACTTCATAACCTTCAGAAAAATGAAAGAAAAATTCACCAGAGCATACTGAATGTCCAGTAGGTAAAACCAAAACTGCAGCAAAACAACACCACTGGACAACCGCAGCAGAATCTGCATACGCATACAATATTTATTGAATAAAAGTACAAGAGCTTTCGCAATAGCTTCTTCTGATCCTATACAAAATGAATAAAACCATCACGTTTTTAAAACTCATTGTAACCAATAAAAACACATAAAAAGGGCACCAAAATGACATCACATTCATTCAAAATCCTAAATTCACTACCTATTGTGTATCTTAAGTCTCCTGCCCATTTAAAACAGGCTTAATGCTTACCCGACTATTAAGCCCTGGATAAAAATGCGCCTGCATTCACAATATCCAATTCAATTCTAGCTGTTCCATTTGATTATTGTGGTTACCACCCCTCACATTTTGATATAATTTCTGCAGAACCCTGAAAGAAAAATGATGGTTGAAGAAATCTAGCTGATGCTTAGCCAAGGCATTTTTAATATCGCCCTTTCTCATGTCTGAGAGGTGCTTGTATACCCTGTCCTTTAGTCACTGTGTAGTTTTGCTCATGTAAAAACATGGGCACATGACACATGTTGCTAAGTATATCAAAGGTGCCGTTGTACAATCAGCATAGAACCTAGGTGTAAATGTGAAGTCTAGGGTAGGATGTCTAAAAATGTGTTCTTTAGTTAAGACTTTACATACCCCACAATGTCTGCATGAATAGGTCCTTAGCTTATTACTAAGGGGCCACTTATTCTTTCTTTCTCTGCATAGCAGTTGTTTAAGCTTACTGTCTTTCCTGTATACAATGGAGGGAGTATCACCAGCAATACAGTTTGTCTTTCTATAAAGGGTCAAAATAGACCAATGCTTCTGTACAATGTTTCTTATTAATTTACTATTACTGGAAAAATCTGTCACAAATGAAGTGTGTTGTTTCCTATTATCTCTCCCAACTCCATTGAGATTATCCCTTTTCCCAGTACCTATCATACCTAACTGATTAGGATCCAGCTGCACATCATCCATCATTTCAGTGTTCTGCTCTTCATTGGTCAAATGACTAATAGTTATTTCATCTCTAGTCTTCTTAATATCTCTCCTATTATAGCCCCTGTCTACAAACATTGATTGCAATCCTTCAAATTCCATTTGTGTATTCGGCACACAGAGGTAACAACTGATAGCAGGAATGCTGGAGATCTTTTCGTTTGGAGAGTATGAACGAATTGTGAATGGCCATTAAATGTATTTAACTACATGAGATGCAACCAAGGGAAGCAAACAATCAGGGTGAGCATTTTGTGTATGTGTGAGGGGGGATGGGGTGGAAGCTTTGTCTGTGACTCCCAAACTTGAATGGGACTGCTTGCAAAAAACGAAGGCCACAAAGGAAAGTATTAAACAGCATGCACTTTGGAAGGCATTGACTAAGTGAACTGTGTTTGAAAAGCTGAAGAGTGGAAAAAAAGTCTTAGGTTTGATTGAACGATAGAGTTGTTTGCTCTATGTGCATCCTGTGAAGTTCACTGCAGAAATGTTAATGCCTGATGTGATAAATCTTTTACTTGAATATTATATGAATGATGAGGGACTGTCTTAATTTGTTATTCAAGAGAGATTGCAAGACTAAAGGAACCTAATAACTGTTCAAAAACATGAGGAGAGGAAGAAATTAGATCATAAGCTCAGGCAAACTAATGAAATAATGTTGCACTGAGCTATCATAAACTACACTATACAAAAAAAATTAACTTATTAGAAGCAATTCTCACACCAGGTTGCTGGTAAGAAGCAATGTTTTGTTTATTGCAATGTTGTCTATGAAGTGGCCATCATTTGTGAGATAGAAGATTTTATGAGAAGTGTTTTAGCCCTATAGCCCACCACTACCTGGAAATGCATTAAGACAAATAGTCTTACTTGCAAGAACTTAGACAAGAGCTGCTGTGTGAATGTGCAAAACTGCAGTTCATGTTATTAATACAGAACACTGATCTTCTTTTGTAGGAGAAGCAAACTCTTTCATTGTTGTATAAAGTGCAGTTAGTAAAACGTTTTTCAGTTTTACCAAATGTTGGCATCTGATTTTTTTTTTTGCCCTTTTTCCATGCTTGTGAGAAAGTGTCCTGTGTCTGCATAACTGCAAAGGTAGTTCTTCCAACAGGTGTGTTACAGAGAAGGAACAAAAAAAATCCATGTTAGAAACATTAATTAATGCGCAATTCTGACCGGGTACAGGATTTGTCATCTCCACTAGATATATTACTTGAAATATCTTCCGAGCACATAAAAGTTTAATGACTGGAAGAGGTACAACAAAAAACATTTATATTACCTGTGCTTAATTTAAATGGAACCTGCCTTTATGCCTATTTTCTTTTGATATAATTTAAATTAATGACAATATATAAAGTAGTAAATTTAAAAAGGCTTATACAGTGTTTCTGCATTTAGCTGCTCTGCCTAAATGCCATTTCAAACAGTAAGCAGGAAAGGTTATATTCATTTTTACATAATGAAGTAGGGTGCCTTGAATCTGTGAAACTGACAGTTTAGAATGGTAGACATATAAGGATTCAACAATTCAGATAGATTCTTCTTTCAGGCTGGAATGAACTGGAATTGTAAATGTCAGAGAACAAGCATTCTTCATTCTGGAATCATCTAACCAGTGCTTCACTTAAATTAAACTGAAAGGCATTTCTCTGAAATCATGTAGTTTTTACGTTTTATGTTTCTGACTGACTAGCTGTTATGAAATCTTTAGACAATGAATGTGACATTTGAAGTTTTTCACACACTGTTTACATAAGTATCTGAGACTGACACATTTTTACAGAAACAGAAATGATAAACACCAGATTTCGTATTGCTCAAATGTGCTGAAATTCAGCAATTTGTCTCGTACTGTCGTCTGCAGAACCTTAATGTAGTGCTTTAGTTGTATAAAACCTTAAGAAAAAGACAATATGGTTAATGCAAGGAAATGGTATAATGTCCATGTGGCATAGATAGCATGTTTGCATAGAAATGTATTTGTCCCACTCCCCTTCAATAAACACATAACACCAAATGACGTTTGACGACCTTTATTAGAATTCCATAAACATAACTTTGTTAACAAACATTTATTAATTACCACTGAAACCTAGTATAGCCAATTCTAATCCCAGAACAAACATCCATGTAATGATAATCAGGACAGCGTGACCTTGCTCATCCTGACCCAGTAAGCAGCGCCCTTACCTCCACTCACTTATTTTACTTATGAAGCAGCGTCCCATCACTCACTTCATTTACCACTTATTGAATTAAACATCTGACCAAATAAGCAGCATCCTTACAGTCTCCAACTGCTCACTCTCCTTTTCCAACTCATTGAAATGAACATCCAACAGCAGAGGGGGAATGGAAGAAGGCAAGCTTGTCCCACTTCTCGGTCTGTATTAAACGTCAAACTCACAGGAGTTCGGACATTGCAATATCAAACCGTAAAGTTCGAAACCCAATAATTACAAAAACACAGAACAGCGTTTTTTCCCCAGGGAAAAAAATCGCTGTTCCGTGATAAAAAAAAAAAACGTATACTTTGAACTTAAGCTAAAGTGGCCCCCCACACCCCTACTTAAATATACCAACTCCAAGATCACACCACAATGGAGGAAATAGCAAAGCCCTGAAAATGGCCCACCAATTTTTTCCCTGGGAAAAAAAAAAATCGGTGTGCCGTGCCTTTGCTATTATTGTATTTTGGACTTTTGGCTTCGATATTACAATGTTCCAACTCCTGTGAGTTTGACGTTGTAATATAGACCCTCTCTTCTCTGCACACCAGTCTGACCAGGCTGTTCCCCCTCTCTCCTACCAAAACTTCCAACCTAAACAATATTTAAAAGGCATTATGCCAATCACCACTCAGTGTATGGCATCCTTTCCAGCCAAACTGGATCAGTGTCACCACCTCTTACAGTCCTAACTCATGAATAACCAAGGTAGCCAAGTGACTAAACAGCTAAAATTAAACCCCGATCCCTCTGCAATACTAAAGTGAGGACCATAACTTCATAACCTGACAGAACTGCTATACATTGGCTACACTCACTTACCTAAACCCCAATAGTAACTATACAATGTTCCCAAGCCATTACTTGTCAAATGCACCACTGAAACATTAAACATGTGCCAGGTGAAATCACACCAGGCCAGGTTCCACCAGAACTCTAAGAAGCCCAATATCACCTGAAAAAGTACACCTACCATAAATGTAGATGTTCGAGTGTCTTCACTGTTACAGTCATGACTGTAGGGTTTTCCCCTGCCGGCAGGCAGCCCTCGGTCGGCCAGAATCCCAAAGTCTGGGTCCGGCATCGGCTGTTCAACCATGCTACCTGACATCAGAGCGCCAGGAGTACAAAGCTGACAGCCGACCCCATCTTCTCCAGTTTTTCTTTCCCCAGATGTCAGGAGTCCCAAAATAAAAAAGGTCCCATAACCTTTGCAAATACACCTCAGAAGAATGGTGAAAAAAGGAAATACACAAAAGTAAAAATAAGAGGGGACAGGAGGGAGGAGCAGACTGCAACAGTGAAGACACTCGAACATCTACATTTATGGTAGGTGTACACAACTGTACTATGTTCATCGTGTTTCACTGTTGCAGTCATGACTGTAGGGTAGAATCCCAAAGCTGAAAGAAAGAAAGGGAGGTGGTCATAAAGAGGAAGGGGTGGCTAAAAGGCCCTGCAAGACTGCAGAGGCAAAGCCTGCCCTAGACTTAGAGTAGAGAGGTAGATTGTAGTGCTTAGAAAATGTATGCACTGAACTCCAAGTTGCAGCTTCCAAAATGTCCTTGGTAGGAACTCCCCTGAGGAAGGCCGCAGAAGTGGCAGCAGCTCTGGTGGAATGAGTCCATATACACCCTGGGATTTGCTTTCCATGGTGAGAATAACAAAATCTGATTCCATGAGCAATCCATTTAGAAATGGTCTGTTTTGAAATGGCTTTACCTTGGGAACTTGAAGCATAAGAAACAAACAATTGATCTGATTTTCTGATGTCCTTGGTTCTGTTCAGGTAAAAACGTAGCTGTCTGTGTACATCCAAGGAATGTAAGATCCTTTCCCCTTCATTTTGAGGAGTGGGGAAAAAAGTTGGCAAGTGTATAGTTTGATTTAAAGCCACCTTGGAAACCACCTTAGACATGAAGGTAGGATTAGTCCTCAAAGATACCCTGTCTTGATGAAAAATAATATAAGGTTCCACAGCCATAAGAGCTTGTAACTCTGAAACTCTCCTGGCAGAGGTTAGGGCTAACAGGATAGCTGTCTTCCAAGATAAAAACTTGATGTCAGAAGAGGCAGCAGGCTCAAAAGGATGCAAGGTTAGTTTTTCCAAAATATAGTTGAGATCCCAAGCAGGAATAGGAGGAGATCTAGGAGGTCTTAAGTTCTTAGCTCCTCTGAGAAACTGTCACATGAGCTGGTGGGAAAAGATGGGAGGGTCTGTATTATAATGAGCAGAAATAGCAGAGGCATGTATCTTAATGGAAGAGAAAGAAAGACCCTTATGTAAGAGATCTGTCAAGTAAAGTAATGTTAGGAAGAAGAGGATCAGAATCCTGAGCCTGCATCCAGGAACAAAATCTTTTCCATTTTCCTGCATAAGATTTTCTAGTGCTAGGACGTCTGGCTTCTAAAATGACATCCATAACCTGCTTGGGCAGTAAAGAAGAAATCAAAGGCCCTGGATTAACCAGGCTGCCAAGCTGAGAGTTCTGACATGAGAGTGTAGAACCTGACCCTGATGTTGGGACAGAAGGTTCGGAGACAGAGGTAAAACCCAAGGGGGGGGTCCAGGCATAGTTTTTTTAGAGTTGGATACCAAATCTGCCGAGGCCAATTTGGAGCCAGCAAGATTATCCTCTTGGGCTTGTCCTGTTTTATCTTCAATAAAACCCGTGGAAGAAGAGGAAGAGGTGGAAAGGCATATCCCGAGAGGTTCCTCCAACTGAATGACAGAGCGTCCACTTTCCAAGCTTCTCTGTGGAAAGTCCTGGTGCAAAAAGTCTGTAGTTGATGATTTAGATGGGATGCAAAGAGGTCTATGTGAGGACATCCCCAGACTGCTGTTATCATCCTGAATATCTTGGTGTCCAGCATCCACTCGTGTGGATCCAAAAGATTTCTGCTCAGACTGTCTGCCAGGAAATTTTGTTTCCCTGGTAGGAACTGAGCTTGAAGATCCAGACTGCAAGCTAGAGCTGTGTTCCATAGATCCATGGCTAGTCTGCAAAGGGGGTAGGAATGAGATCCCCCTTGCTTGTTTATGTACCACATAACTGTGGTGTTGTCTGTCCGTATTAACAGTTGTCCTGGTTGTAAAATATTCCTGAAGGCCAATAGAGCTTTCTGAATGGCTAACATTTCCTTTAAATTGATATGTAGGTGCTTCTGATCCTTTGTCCAAAGGCCCTGCAAACAATTGCCCAGAAAATGGGCTCCCCAAGCATAATCCGAGGCGTCCGTGGTTAGAATCTGAGAGGCAGGAGGCAGACGGAAGGGCTTCCCTTTGTTCAGACCACATGCCCTGGACAACCAAAGAAATTCCTTTTGAAGGCAAGGAAGGACGGAGATCAGTATGTCTAAACTGTGGCAATGCTGAGACCATACACTTTTTAGGTACCACTGTATTTTCCTCATGTGCAGTCTTGCATATGGTACAAGAAGGATGCAGGAGGCCATGTAACCCAAAGCCTGCAGGAATTTCCTTGCAGACAGATGAGTTAAAGTTGCCAAGGTTCTGAAAGTTGAAGCCAGCTGTAACTGTTTTTCGGATGTCAGAAATGCCATCTGGGTTGTGGTGTTTAGAAGCGCACCCAGAAAAGTTATCTATTGTGATGGTGTCAAATTTGACTTTTTTATGTTTACAGAGAATCCCAGGAACTTGAGGAGGTTCCGTACAAATTCTAGATGCTGGAGTAAGACATCCTTGCTGTCTGCCTGAATTAGACAATCGTCCAGATAAGGGTAAATTTGAATTCCCTTGAGTCTGCAGTAAGCTACTACTGGAGCCAGGCATTTGGTGAAGACCCTGGGCGCAGTAGATAATCCAAAGGGCAGCGCAGAGAATTGAAAGTGCCTCGATCTGGCTTTGAACCTGAAGTATTTTCTGCGATCCTGCCTGATGGGAATGTGTAAATATGCCTCCTTTACATCCAAAGTTACCATCCATGCATTTTTGGACAGCATTGGAAGTAGCTGCGGTAGAGTAAGCATCTTGAATTTTGGAATCTCTAGAAAGGTGTTCAAGACTGACAGATCCAGAATGGGTCTCCATGAGTTTTGCTTCCTTGGGACTAGAAAAAGCCTTGAATAAAAACCTTTTCCCATCTCTGAAAGAGGAACCAGTTCTATGGCATTCATAGCCAAAAGAGCTTCCACCTGGTTTAAGGCCTCCGTCCACTGATGCTTTGGAAGGTCTGGCCATCCGCTTGGCCTTGGCAAGGTATGAAAATGGAATTTGTAACCTCTTAAAACCACATCCAAAACCCATTTGTCTTGTGTTATTTGAGTCCAATTTTGATAAAAAAGAGAGAGTTTTCCTCTGAGAGGGGCTTCCAGGCAAGAAGTTCCTGTAGCCCAACAGAGGGAGTCATTGAGTTTGTTTCCTTTGAGATTGTGACCTGTCCTCTCCTCCCCTAGGGATGGAAGCAGTCCACTGTCGTGATCTATAAGCAGCTTGCGTTTGAGGCCTCCCTCTAGAACATCTATATCTACCCCTCTGAGGCCTGTCAGAAGCGGGAAAGGACCAATTTTTAGAAGGCCAATTCCTGCTAAATCTAGGAGGCTGTACTTGTAAGAAATCTTTAACTGTTTGCATGGATTTCACCTTCTCCTCCATCTTTTTAATTACCTCTTCAGCTTTAGATCCAAACAAAACATTATGCTGAACAGGAGCATCCAATAATTTAGCCTTTATTTGTTCAGGTAAATTTTGTTCCTTTAGCCATGCATGCCTTCTAATGACTGTGCCAGAGGCTGCAGCCCTACAAGAAGCCTCCAAGGCATCAAATCCACAGTGTAAACCATGCTTCCCAACTTGTTCAGTGGCGTGCAATAAGTCATGTAATTCCTTATCCTCTGAACAGGCAGAAATGGAAGTAAGCTTCTGTTTAAAGACAGACGATAGAAATTGCTGGTATTTAAACATATGAAACTGACAGTTTAAAGCCCTAATGGACAGAGTAGCAGAAGTGTACACCTTTTTGCCCCATCTTTCTAAGGATCGAGAATCCTTTTCAGTAGGAATGGGATTTTTGGCAGAAGCGGCCTTAACTCCCTTGGGACCCTGAGAAATGGTTTCAGGGTCAGCAGAAGGGTTCTTGTATGAAAACTGATGGGAATCAGGAACCCTGTAATATCTATCAGGCTTAACAGGAGCAGGAGGAAAAGAGTCAGGGGTTAAGTTAGCCTCCGAAAAGGCATCATCCACAATATCCAAAACAGGAGGAATAGCCAGGGGTCTATGTTGGGGAAGAAGAAGAAATTCCCTCAGTCTTTTCTTGGATTCTGAAAACTCCTGTCCTTCCCAATGGAAATGTTCCCTCATTTCATGCAAAGTTTCCACAAAAGAGAAATCCTCAGGGGGAGAAGCAGAAGGAATGGATTCTTCAGCATCAGAATCCTCATAAGGAGGGAAAGAATATTCCTGATCAGAAGAAGAAATTGAGGAAACAGAAGCCTGATCAGAGGAATCATAAGAAACGTCCTGCCTTGGCCTTTTGTCTGGAGGGGGATGAAAACCCCTAATCATAGTAATTAAATCCTACGCCATCTTGAGTAACTGTTTCTGTGACTTAGGAGCCGGTTCAGAAGAGGCCTGTGTTGAAGTCTTTGATTTTGAAGGAGTCTTTGCCTTTGTCTTTGGCTTTGCCTTTATTAGTAGCTGAGTAGGCCTGAAAACCCCTTCGGAAGCCGGTACCTGCACAGCGGCTCCGGACCCATCCCAAGGAGCATTGTCCGAAGGTCCTGCAACAGAAATATTTAAAGGCCTGGTTGGCTCCTCATGAGAGTCCGTTTCGGCTGTTGGTTCTGAAATGGCCGACAACAGGGGCTGCAAAAGTGCCTCACTGATGACGGCCGAACCTGAAGCTGGCTCCGCTTGTGCGCTATCATCAGATTTAGACCTCGGAGGCCTGTCTTTATCCTTGCGACGCTTGTGAACTCCGGTAGCCGGGACTGTATCCGACGACATTTTGTAGTTAAAGCGCCTACCGAAGTAATGAAAAGCAAAATTGTACCTTCACTTAATAGTACGTTGATTGAATCTAGCACAAAACCGACAACTAGCTACGTCGTGGTCAGGGCCCAAGCAAGGAATACAGTAAGAATGAAAATCCTTATCAGGTATTTGATTCCCACATGAAATACAATTATTAACTTTTTCTGACATCGGAGTGGAGCAAGAAAAAAGTTTCCCCAACGGGGTACTTAGCTGTGAGTGGAGAAGAAAATCTTTGGACCAAAGTATATTAGGAAAATTCATCAGGAGTCAGCCAACCGGCACTTGTGAACTGCTATCACCGCATGGCAAGAAAGACTGGAGAAGATGGTGTCAGCTGTCAGCTTTGTACTCCTGGCGCTCTGACGTCAGGGAGCATGGTTGAACAGCCGACGCCGGACTTGAGATTCTGGCCGACCGAGGGCTGCCTGCCGGCAGGGGAGAACCCTACAGTCATGACTGCAACAGTGAAACATGATGAACATCAAAACAAGAGCCATGATATACCATAATTAACAGCATCCTCTTTTCTGTCTAATAAATATACTAATAACCAAAATGAGATTTTCTAAAGGATCAATTGCCCAATAATCCTGCCATCATACCCACTATCCATTATAAGGCAAGAAAACATTTTGCAACCAAACTACCCGATTAATGACCTTGATACATCCATAAAGCAATAAGCACACAAACTGTAACCCAATGTCCCTCCATATACCCAAGCCAACCTTTGAAATCAACTCACTTTGACAGTAGGCGATGTCTGCCAATAGTCATACTGTCAAACCTACCCCTCCAGTATAAGCCACTGCCCACATTTTAGTAATTTAACACAACCCTGTCACCCGTGGAGCCATAGCAATTGCAGCTAAAACCAACCTGACCAACTGAAATGCCCCATCTAGCTCACAAGCCTGAACCAAATAAATCAACAATCTGTCCCCCAATCTCCTAACCTCTAGTGGCTGCAACACAATTTGACCAAGCTTAACAACCTTGCATATACTTTACTTATAAAAGCTTCCCCATAATCCTGCCACAAGCATCTAATCCTTCTAACCCGACCTAACATGCCTCGGCTAACATAGCCGGTAAACCATGCCACTGTCATAGCAACCAAATGAAAATGGATCGTGTTCCCCCAACTTCTCATGCTAATACTATGACTGCTAAATTAAAACCTTCTTCAAACTCTCACTTCACTCCTGGTCATCCTATCCTTCTGATGTACCAGCCACCAACGAATCTCCCCAGAGCTATGCCTCAACCCAATCCTCCAGCCACATTTGCAAACAATGCAAGTCCCCATGACCAGTACAATGGATATATCAAAACTCAACATCCTTACTCAGCTGCTTGTCCTTGGATTTCCCCATTAAAGCTTTCCTTCCAATGCATCACCTTCATACCCAGTAATGAAACAAACCCTAAACATCTGCTAGGAGACCCAAACCCACATAGTGTTTAATCTCTATAACTTCAGCCTAGCCACTGGAATACCTACGTCCTACCTATCTGCAACACTCACATACCTGCAATGCCCATCAAGCCCTATCTACTTTTAAGTCGCATATATAAACTACAACATCTTATCAGTCCAATGAAAAGAATGAACTAAATAACCTACTGTCCCCATTCCTTCTCCTCCATAGCTCCACCATCACTACCTCCCTTTATAAGAGACAAAAAGCCCTACATATTGTTAAAAAACTTAAAACTCCATGTATTAACCATGTAAGAAATTAACCCCCACAATTCAGGATTCGCAAATTAACATACCTCCATGTCAGTCACATGTACTGCTGAACACCTATTCACACTTTTCAAACTGTGTGAAACCTAAATAGTGCCAAAGCCAATGCCCAATCCTACTCCAACTGAACCGCCATGCACTACCTAAAACCGAACATGTAAATAAACTTAACACCCATAGGTTGCCTCACATGTAGGGCAGGAAGTCAATAAAGCCTCAAACCTTACCTTTGTTTAAAATTCCTAATTCCATCAGACTATCCCCATCCCCTTGATGAATTGCATATCCTTGTATCCCACCTTCCCAATAGGTCAAAAGACCCCCTTCCACTAACCTTGAGGCAAGCCCAACTATTCAATCATCAAGCTCCCAAAATCCAACCCAACCTCAGTTATGACTGTACCCCATATCCTTCTACTCTCCCCATTCCAAACAGTGCCTCCCAGTTATCAAATTTGGAAGTGCTCCCCTCGCTGATCTCAAGGATGCCCAACCCCACCAGTGGATAGCCCCAACTGCCACATAATTAAACCTAAACCTACTTCACCAAGCTGCTGACTTATCTCATCCTTACTAGTCCCTGCAGTGCTCACATATCGCTCAACTCATACACCAAATGAATAGGTAAAATTCTTTCATTACCAGTGACCTCCCTCTGTGCAGCTCCAGCAACAGAAAAACCCTTGCAGCAACATCCGTCATCTGATGAGACCACTTCCTTCACCCCTCCAGCCGATATGAACTCTATGTTGACACCATCTGTGCCCCCATTACATAACACTCCACAACTGAAACCCAGGGTAACACCACAATCTGCAAGGAAAGAGAAATGTAAATCAACTAAAATACATAGTACACGTTTGAAGTAACCATATTATTTCATTAAAATGTTTAATATAACTATATAAGCGAACAATATACCTCAACTCTCCTGTGACGCTGCTAGTAGCAGTTGTTAATAAACCATTGGAATTCTGTGTGTTTCCTCATACCCCCCCACCAATACTTCTTGCCCTCACCTTAGTTATACCTTTTAACTGCTGAAAGCAAGAAATCTGGCCAAGGCCACAACTACATACAGACAATTCACATTTAGTTAGCAAGGCATGCATTATTGCAAATACAAAATGCAAATTCACCATGTCACTAAAGAAAAGATCTCCTTTAAAGGCAAACTGCACATCCTTAGCATGCCTAATTCAAAATGTAATGGCACTCCCTCACTACAGAGCACACTTGTGTTGTAGCATCACTGAGCCAATACTAAGAGAGCATGCCACACAAGGTCTTAAAGCAAGAAATCTAGACCAACCATGAATAACATTGGACCAATGTCGAACAGAAACTCAAAATGTGATAGAACGAGTTGGGAGCAAGGATTTCTGAAGGGGTATAAGTCTAAAACACACACATCTGCCATTAGTCAGGTGCCATTAATTTGCCAGAAAAACAGAAGTTTATGAAAAAGTGTGCAGCTGCAATTACTTGCAGTAACTCTGTGCTGTAATTTCATTATAACAGAACTACCCCAGGGGCAGATTTCAAATATTGCTCTATGCGTAAAAGCTGCCAGAGAAACAGAGTCTGCACTGGCCTCCAAACAGGTGAAGTCAAAAACTGAGATGTATGTCACCACCTGGTGGCGTATCTCCACAGACTGTCTCAGTGATTCACTGAAAAAACTAAGTTATGAGGTAGAAATGTGAACCAGTGACAAGTATCAACCTTATTATTTTTATTTTCCTACCACTATTATGAGTCACATCCTTATAGCATAACATTGCCCTTTAAAGTCTTGTTATGTTTATAACAAAATCTTTGGGGGGTGTTTCCACCAATACCTTTGAGTTTCACATCTACAACTAACACACTGCAGTTCCTATTTATTATACTGTATAACGCTTTACCAACTAGTCTATTTCAGTCCTACCAACAATATAATGCAGCAGTGGACCCTTGGAACCATGACAGCCAAACCACGATCCACCACATAAGGAAAAAAGCACCCCCCCCCCCCCCCAACAAGCCGATGATTTCCAGCAGATGTGCTTTAACAAGGACCAGATAACCTGTCAACCACTCAGTCCCAAAATCCAATAAATCCCACCCAGGGAAACAAAAATCGACGCCAGGGACATTACTCAAAACTTTTCCCCCACCCACCCAGAAAGCCAGCGGAATGCATGGAAAACTCAGGGTTGACAAAATAACCTGTCTTA
Source organism: Protopterus annectens (assembly GCF_019279795.1). Taxonomy (NCBI): domain Eukaryota; kingdom Metazoa; phylum Chordata; order Ceratodontiformes; family Protopteridae; genus Protopterus; species Protopterus annectens. The sequence goes on along the minus strand of NC_056749.1, from coordinate 292,952,763 downwards.
CCTTAGTATGATTTGTTGAAAGTCCAGAAGTCAAATGTTTGTCATCCTTGATAACTTTGATCTGTAAAGATTTACCACTTGTCACAAAAACTGCACAAATTATGAGGCACCAATCTGGACATACTCTAAACTCAGGAAGACCCCTGCCGATGTGAAACTATTCCATAAGCCTCACCACTGTCCTCAATTACTATCTGAAATTTGCCACCCCTTCTCCAACAGTCACAGGAACAGAACCAAAGTATTCACCTCTAAATCAGGGACATTTGTGACGATCCTGGAAAATCAACTGGTATGCCAAGCGGCCGATCAACTAACAAGCAGTCTCTCCCAGTTTGTCAGAAAGCCAAGATTTATGAAAACAGGCCAAATTACAAAGCAAACTTCTACTGGAATCAGCACAGTTGCGAGGTAGCCAAGAGGTATGCTGACACAAAATTAGGACTTGTGGTTCACAAGACAATAAAATAAACTGAAATGAAGAATACCAGAGCTCTGGCAGATGTGACATTATCATTTGAGAGCCAGCTAGAGGTTTTCCAACTTGGTTTTCAAAGTGAAAGTAAAACAGTATGGAAAGGTTCAAATGAAACGAGTGTTGATTCTGATGAAATCCCCAGTCAGGGTATGAAAATGCTCAATTCGATGGTTTTCCAGTTTTACTATTAAAGTGGATTGTATTGCTGAATTCTTTGGTTGCTGCTATTTGTGTTCGACTACACAAGAAAAGCTTTGCTGACATTGTGCATTGTCTTATATGCTCCCTAATGGCAATGTATCTAAGCATACAACAAAGTTTATACTCCCTTTAGTTACAAAGTCCAATAGTTAATGTAGCGGATCATGTCCATTGAAAAATTCCTGTTTAACAATGCAATGTTTTTGATTTTTTTTTTTTTGTAGATATTTTTGAAGCAATGTTTTAGAAATGATATCTTGATGGTTTGGTGTCGTCATTTTTTTTTTATTAACAAATAAAAGTGAAACGAAGCATTGTCAAAAACACCATTGCTTGATAAAGGTTGGTAATTGTGTTTAGCTTATCGTGAACAGCAGAGTGAGTAATATGCTTTGTTTTTCTCAATGGCAGGTGCATTGCATGTTTCCTGGTTAAAAAGGGGATCGCATTTCATGGTTTAATGACTGCAATAATTAACAGCAGTCCTGTTTAAGATACGATATCACTGTTTATGCACGAGTCATGCCAAGCAAGAAACTGGCATTCTAACAAAGAGCAATAAATTATTTAAATTAAAATGTACATCCCATGAAATGTAGCCATATTTTGCCAACTGAAACAAAAAAAATGCTTCTGTAACAATAAGTGAAGAATTACCCTGTGTCTGAGCAATCATTATACGATTAATGAAAATATGCAGGCCTGTTTAATGAAAAAGCCCTAAAGAGTTTGAAATATTAAGCTGACATAAAAGATGGGATCTGGGCAGATGAAATTATGAAACATTATACTGTTAATTAAAAAAATCTTAAAATATCTATTATCTTGAAACTATCCATGAGGGAAGCTAGACTAATAAGAGAAGGTCTATTTCACTTCACAGATTTTGTTACATGCATACAACGTAGCAACTGTAGAACCTGAGTGGTATAATATCTGTTTACTCAGCCTTTTTATCTGCTTTCACAGAAGATAGCAATTAAACATTCAGGGCAATTAAACACACATGCACAAAACTGATCACAGCATCCTATTTATTTAGAGAAGCTTCAGTGAAGATATCCCAGGGCTGCTTTTATTTGGATGTTTTATTTCCCACTCTTCCTTCACTCACTCTTCACCCTTTTCCCATTCTCACATTACCTCATATTTACTTTATACCAGAAAAAAATACTGATAGTAATTCTATAAGTAATCCAAAGCATAGAGTAATATCAAACTAATTTGTCAGCTCTATCTTGTCCATAATACATGTCCAGTTTTTATTCCTTATAATTAAAAACTACCCTAGCTGTACTACTTATACTGAATGTCAGCTAACACACCTAACTATAACAGCACAGTAATATCAAACTCTATTCACAGCATAATATATAACAATTATCTATGCAACCTTAACCAGAAGCAACTGCAGATTCTGCAGTTCACCCATTAAATCTTTTTTAGTAACTATTACTCTATTTCATACTTCCACATTACATACTCAGGCCTTCCACTGTTTATGTACTATATATCTTCTTCCTTCTATTCATGAGACCAGTTACAATGGCATAAACCAACACTCTTTATATATCCTATTATCATTTATATTTTTACAGTAAACAGAAATACCAATGACTGTAACAGACAACAAAAACAAAGACAAATACAAGTGGGATATGATGAAAGCCTTTAATGAACAGATCACTTTTGTGCTAGTTCAAACAGGGCTTCTTCAGAGTAAAAAAAAATATCATTCAATGCACCCCCTTTTAGTATAAAATGATCAACCAATGAAATGACTCACAAAGGCTGTCAAATCTCTTTGAAAAAAAAAAAAAAACATTAAAGCTTAAAACTGAAGCTCAAAATAACAATGATTTTTTTTTTTAACATGGCAAATGTAAATCTTATAAAATATATATAAGACATTGGATTAAACATAAAAACATATACAAATGTAAATAAATATATAGAATGATGTTACCTCCTATATAATTTCACCTTGACAACACTAGATACTGAAGTCAGGTCATTCAAACTATGTGGCTCCATACATTTAACGTAAGCTGACGATGTTCTTGTATACAAAGCAGGGCTCTAAGTCATCTCCCTCTTTCAATATGATCTATCCTATCTATAACAAAAAATATGGACCTTTTAAAAGGTTCATGCACCACAGAATGCTGATATAGGGCATTACCAAGTTTCGTCTTTTTAATATCATACAGGTGTACATAAATTCTATCAATGAGCCTTCAAACAGTTTTTATCAATGTCGAATACTGGACAACAAATACAGGTGGCCAAATTGACCACCATTTTAATATTTCAATTCACATTCACTGGGCAACAAATGGTTCTACCATATCCCTTAATACTCCCATATGGCCCATTATTAATGTACTTACAATATTTGCATTTGCCACACTTCACCATTTTATTCTTGATGAGAAAAGATTTGCCAGGGCCTCTGCATTTTAAATTTCAAAGTAAATTATTTTAGCTCTTGCCCTTCTAAGTAGACCATGAATGGTGACTCATCAAATTTCACCTTAATAAATCCAAAATCATCAGGATTTCATTAGTGTCTAAAGAAGAACATTCATAAAGCATCTCATTAAAATATTGCAACCCAATGTCATGAGGTATAATAGAAAATAAATTAAAGTCAGTGGTAACAAATAAAATATCGGTACTTGCGTATTATCGCAACCACCTTGCAAACGACTCACCGTTGATGTAATCCTTTGCCGTTCACGTGGCAACAAAGTTATTTACTGATATTTTTGCACTTTCTAAGCTTGCCAAATTATTAAAGTCTATCCAGATTTTTAGGCTGTTGTCCTGCCATTATTTTAGGCTTTCTCCACATTTTTTGTACTCCGATGTTGAAAGGTATTGCTGGCATCATTAGTTAATTACAAAAACTTCCCTTCTCTTAGGGCAGAAAGTATCAAATTGTATTTAGGCACTTTCTACATTTGTAACAAATGAAAATGTATCCAATAATTTTAGCCTCTTGTCCTGACATTATTTTACTCTTACTCCACATTTGTTGTACTCCAATGTTGACAGGTGTGTGTGGCATCCGTAGTGAATTTCAAAAGCTTCCTGTCGCTTACGGCATAAGTGTCATATGAAAAGTATAAATGCTGATGTCTACTTTTGTGTTGTTACATGTACCAAGCATATTTACATATGTCTCAACTGTCCAGATTTTCTTACAATGTCCAGATTTTTGTCACTTATTTTTGGTGTGTTCCTCATAAAATGTGTGACTTTCTAGCAACTGACTGGGATGATCTGAGGATTGATGATGTTTCCGACTATCGCAAAACACAATGGGTACTGAAATCACTTCAGTCTCAGTGAGCTGCTAGAAAGTCACACTTTTTATGAGGAACACGCCAAAATAAGTGACAAAAACCTGGACATTGTGAGAAAATCTGGACAGTACAACAGCCGGAAAGTCCATTGTACTACATTGAATTATCTTTTGCTGTTTGTCAGTAGAGCATATACAAGCATGACTCGTTAGCAAGGTGGTTGCAATAATATGTAAGTACCAAAATATCTTTATCAAGAGTGATGTAATTAAGCTTTTACAACAAATATCATGAATCACTAAGCACATGTGGCACTGAATCTACAAGATTTTAAACTGCCTGTCAACATACACAACTAGAGGTTCGGTCTTGGAGTAACCAGCAGCCACAGTGGGTTTCAGTGGAGGACCTCTGATCACTATTGTTAAAAGAGATAAGACATTTCTCCTGGGAACAGCATGCAAATGATATAGTGCTCTACTGGGGTGAAAAAACAATACATGCATAAATAAATAAATGTTTATGGACCAATGCATTACTATTGATACATATATGGACAGCACAGTAGCAGCAGATACAACAAAACTCAATCCAATATGCTTCATTTATGAAGGAACTGTAAGATTAGCACCAGAAACAAGCGAATTTCCACAGGTTTTTTTTTTGTTTTCTTTTTTGTTTTTATACACTTGGGGGGAACATTTTAAAATCATGGCACCGTTTACAGAATGAATACTACTGCAACTAATCAGTAAATGTTGAATACACAATGATTACTTTGATTACAAAAAGGTGGTGGTAAGCTGCAAGAAACTCAAAATGGAGCAAGAGTACAATGAACATCTTGATTAGGTGGGATCTTCTTAAAAAATAGATTGATTTTGCAAGTGAACTATTTAAGTTACCTTGTTGTGCATGCCTAAAGTGTGAATCCAAAAAGCTAAAAAGAAATCAAAACCAAAGTGATTAAAAACTTTATCATGCTCAGCATTTACCTGGTAATTTAGTAGATTATTAACAATGAAATTATAGCATAAACAAGGAAGATATTTAATTATTTTGTTTGCACATGATTAATTTATAACCATTGGAACACTAACGAAGGTTTCTTACTTTTATATATATATATATATATATATATATATATATATATATATATATATATACATACATATATATTTTTTTTAGTATGGCACTTATAGAGAGTTTATTTCCCATAAGCTGCATTGTTGCTTTTCTGGTAAAATTTAAAATTAACCAGATTATGTGCTGACAGAACATGTGGTTTTGTGATCTTTTAGTATACCTAGTGTAGGGCTTGTACAGCAACATAAAGGGGGAAAAGGGACAATTCACTGAGTTAATCATGTAGCATCATTATGTATTCCTAGAAACACACTAGTACATCTGCTCATCAGCGGATGAGGGAGACCATAACGGGCATCACTCAGAAACCCTTGGTCAATGCCTCATGATTCTAATTTCCTAAATACAAGCTTTCTGCTCTTTATAGAGTGAATCTTACATTTAACTTTATCATCAGCTGCTGACTGCTTGAGATGGGGTCCTTGTGTTGGTGGGTCACAAATACTAATGTGCAGGGTTATACAAATCTTTAAACTTTATGATGAAAACGACCCAAACAATGTAGAACATTCCCCAAAAAACAGAACCAGCAAACTCCAAATGCTAAACAAACTTGCCCTTAATGGAAGGTAGCTGGATAAATCAGCAACACAGCAGATGAAATAAAACAAATCTTTTAATTTATTGTATAAGAATAAAAGTGAGCACTTTCGCAGTGACAACCACTGGTTCATCAGACTTAAACTTTATGTTTAATATGCTAGTATTCAGGATTGTAATTATAAATGCCGGTACATTTCAGACCCCTATTTTTCATGAGTGTTGCACAAGATCATGTCTAGAGGTTCAGCCAGTGTTCAATTCATTGTTGCACCCATCCAAAGCCCATCTGCTAAATTGGACTGTGCAGTGCTGCATGATACTACAAGTGCAGCACAGCATGGTGGTGTGCAGTGCTGCATGATACTACAAGTGCAGCACAGCATGGTAGTGTGCAGTGCTGCATGATACTACAAGTGCAGCACAGCATGGTAGTGTGCAGTGCTGCATGATACTACAAGTGCAGCACAGCATGGTAGTGTGCAGTGCTGCATGATACTACAAGTGCAGCACAGCATGGTAGTGTGCAGTGCTGCATGATACTACAAGTGCAGCACAGCATGGTAGTGTGCAGTGCTGCATGATACTACAAGTGCAGCACAGCATGGTAGAGAAACCCAAGTACTAAAATAAGCAAAGCATGGATTCTCGCCTCTTCTGTATTGTACTCCTTCACAAAGATATCACTGTCATTATGCAGGAAAGCAGGCACATGAGATCATTATAATAAGATGGTAATGAGGCAAACAAGTACTGTGTGAACTCCTCTGATAGGAGCTCGGCTACATCACTCTGAATGGATGAGCCAAACATGGCTGTGCTAGAAGGTTTGCCTACACAACAAGATTTTTGACACTAGAGCTTTTCCTACTAAGGAAGGGAGAGAATTTTTTTTACAACAGTGCTGATGTGCAATTCAGCTCTGAGTGTCAAACAGCATATCGCTGAGGAAGGGGAAACTGCTGTGCTCAGAAACCATACATAATTTGTATTTACGTGGACACTTCTAACTTACTCCCCCAAGGTCATCTCGTACTCTAGTGTTGTGCCATTTGTTAATCACATATGATCTTGGGGTGATGTTACTAGCATGATTGTTATTAGAATGGCATACTGTGTGTTTATATAATTGAGCAGAACTATGTACAAGGTCTTGCAACATTATGTAATAGACTTCATGAAACATTGAGGGCACTGGAGCACAATACACTGCACAACAGACCTGTTAAGTATACACAGTTATATATAGAAAATGCCCTGCATTTGTCTTGTTTTTTGCTCTTTTTTGTATGCTATATAGCGATATCATATGTCAGTGTTAAAAAGTTTGCACAGTGTGAGGTTTTCTTTTTTTATTTCCGTTAATCAATCACTCTTTCTCCAAGATGGAATGATCTTAAAATAAGGAGTATACAAAGTATATGTACAGGAAAAAAAAACACAATACTAGTTTTATTGCTGTCAGTCTTGGTTTGAATGAAACCCACTCTTACATTAGCTTCAGTGTTGCTGTAAATTAGAGGACTTTGTGGTATACCAAGCACTGGAGGTTCTTTAGAAACCTTACAATTTCAGTCAGATGGAATAGGCCCTGTTTTTCAGTGTAGGTTATCAGACAGTATATAACATGTGCATTGCATTTTCAAATAATAATATTGTACTGTCTAGTCAGGTTTTGTGGATACATGGTAGTGTTAGAAACACTACATTTTAATAATGCTGTTATACTTTCATAGGATCATAGAAAGTTACTAGGCTAAAGTCTACCCAAGTTCTACCCTTATTTCCACGATCAGCATATATTGTCCCTGTCCAAGAGGGATACTGGTGGAATCCACAGGGTAAATTTGTGGTTACCCATCCAATTTATCAGATTGGGTTTGAGGAGGGCAGGTTCTACTAATATCACATACCAGGTTAAGGTGTTTAGAGCAAGTAACCTGTGTACCATTTGATTTGGGGATATGCAGCATTGCCAATAAAGCAGGGCAACAGACTGCCTTATATGCAAGGCAGAGATCACCTCCGAGTAGTCTGTATGAAATAGAATAAAGTGACAGTTATTTCAGATGATCCACATAGGACAGATGCTGAAGACTTTGAATATTCCTAGTGAAGAACCTTTGTGGTCTCTCCAATTGCTGCAGGTGCTTAGAAAGGTACATACCAAAATGGGTGTCATACTGAATTATTGGCCTGATGAGGGAATGTACAGAGAGATAACTTCTTTTTTTCTTGAGGCAATGCCCTTACTTATGAGATGAGTAACACAGAATGCCCTTCTTACCACTATGGAGACATGGTAATCAAGGGTAACAAGGTTGTTGTCAACCTGTGTCCTCAGGTGTCACCACTGAGTGCATACTTATGGTGTCGCTATTGATGTGGTAGTTAACAGGAAAATAACTCTAACTCAAAGGGATGATAATACATTTTTTGCATTGATTTTAAGGCTATGACTTTGGCAACAAGCAATTGTTTGTTTAAGATCCCCTTGTAGGATATTGATATCATTTGGAGATTCTGTGACCACTCACAGTTTGCAGTCATAAGCATACTTTGTCAGTCACAGACCTTTACTTTTTGCTTGTACTTTGAAGACATAGATTCCTAACAGTAGAGGTCCGATGACTGATCCCTGTGAAGCACCACTTGTTGCAGGTCTGCTGTTGGAGGAGGATTCCACTATTTTGACTGTGTGTTCGATCAGTAAGCCAGTTAGTAATCCATATAATGATATTTGATACCTACCTGGGTGACCTTGTCAATGATTCCTTAATGGGGGATAGTATCAAAAGCCTTGGATAAGTCTAGATAGGATGTATGCACAGATTTCCCCTCATCCATTGCCTGGGTTACTGTCTCAAAGAAGTCCACCAGGTTTAACAGGATTTGACAAATTCCAACTGAGCTGGGTCAAATGCTTGGAGATTACCTATATCTTTGCTGATACGTTCTGAGATGATTCACTCCATAGCCTTGCAGATAAGGGTAGTCAGGCTAATAGGTCTATAGTTCCCGGGATCAGTGTAAGCAACACCTTTATGGAAGGGAATAAGAGTGGCTGTTTTCCATTCAGGTAGAATGAAGCCGGTGGTTAGACTATGACTGAAGGTAGTACCTAATGGTGTTGCTAATTCTTGTTGGAGCCCATGTAAGACACAGTCTGGGATGTTATCAGGTCCCATAGATGCTCTGTTTTGGCCTTAGAGAGGGCATTTCTGACCTTTTCTTTAGAGCTACAAGGTAGGGGACAGGTGGTAGTGATGTCAAGGGGTATGTGGGTGTGTGTGTGGGGGGGGGGGCAGGGAGTGATGTTTTCACAGAACCTGTTGGCCAACAGGTTAGCTATGTCCATAGGCTCAGTACATGTGGTATTATTAACTACAAGTTTGGCACACATATGGACCTTTCCTTTCAGGTTATGGCTGTAACTAAAGAACACTTTATGGTTGTACTTAGCTGAGGAATCTAATCTGGATTTATAGTTTGCTTTGGAGGACTTCAGAAGAAGTCTCACTTGCTGGTTTAAGCTTAGCCAGTAGCCAAAAATCCCAAGGGTGACAGATGAATACATTCTCTGGCAAAGCATCTGTCGATCATGTCATCCCAGCCTGACAGATACTGGATCCCCTTAGAATTACACCAGAAAAGAAGCCAATTATTGAAGTCAATCATTTTCAGTTTATAGTGAGGCATCATCTTAGGTGAAGGTAAAATGTTTCTTAAGGCTAGAGACATACCTGCCTGAGACACAATCTGAAAGGTCAGTCATGTCTCTCTTCATATAGTCCAGGGCAGTACATCAAGTTGTTCACACCAACATGGACTATGATGGAGTAATAACAATACCTGTTGTTGAGGGACTTAAGTGCATGTGTGATATGGTGGATCCTAGCACCTGACAGAGATCTAACCATGACCAATTTTCCTTATCCAGTGTAGTGAGAGGGATATTTGTGTGTCTCCTGATGGAATCACCTATGACTAATATGTTTGGTTTTGTGTTTTGCTTTAAGGTCTTAACAGGTGAGACAGTGATGCATGAGCTGTTGTGTGTATTGTGTTCTGCAGAGGAGGTATTGTGTGTAGTGGGCTTGTGTTTGGAAGGTTTCTGGTGTGTAGATATGTTTCTGGTAAGGACCTCCACATATATAGATATGTGTGATGTGTTTGGGTGCAGTAGGAGGTGAAGTATGCATGCTGACAACCATCTCATTGTCATATGAACTGACTGGTGTGTGAGGGACCATGGATTCAAGGCTGTTAACATAACTGCATCTTTCACATGTTGTGTTTCTGTGGACTAGGAGTAGGGGGTTGTCAGAGAACATGATGTAGTTGCTACACTGCCTCAGGATGCCCATGTCGACCAAGCTGGCTGGAGAAACTGTGTAAAATTGTCCATCCATAGTGTTAGGTAAATTTATGTGATCAGGAAAAGAAGCCACACTTAGGAATGGCTAGTGGGTGAGAGGTGTGTTGGTACCTCTGAGGCTAGGCATACTTTTCCACCCAACAGTAGAACAGGGCTGTGACAAACCTCTGGAGAACCATAAGCAAAACATTTGTCTATAACTACGAACGGTAATCACCAATACATGGCAGTGCACAATGATGTGCTACACACAAACAAGTGCAAATGTGGGGCTTAAATAAAACAAAAAATAACTCCTTTAACTCAAACTAGCCAATAAGGATACTCTGAGCTCTAGTCCAATCACCCTCGATTAGATGGGACTCAGCACTCTCCTCCCACAAGGGTGAAGAAGGGCCTTCACCAACAAAGATGGATTGAATTTGATGCTCAGAAGTTACAAAACAGACCCAGAAACAGCAAATCTGGAGCTGGGTTGTGCTACAGCTAAACTAGTACAGTATACAGTGAAATGTGTAAAAAAAGTTCAGACAATTCAAAAATACAGCAGAATGCAAATACAAATTAAAAGTGCAATATAAGAGAAAACAAATGGCACTTATAGTTAGTTGGAAGCAAAAGATCATTCAGTATCTCAGTGAAGAGCTGGTTTAAATGGTGATTCCAAACAGTCTAGATTCAGCAAGTCTGAATCTGGCCTATGCTTTAAAATGCAGATGTACTAGAAATTCAAAGTGCATAAAAATCACAGCCACAACAGCAAAAACCAGTTTAAATAAAGCAGCAATTCACCAGCATTTCACAACTTAGAAGGATGTAGGCCACACTCTCCTTCCACAAGAGTCTAGACCTCAACACTACAAATGTAAAATAGCTGGTTTGGAGCTCAAGAGTTTCAACCAGAACTAAGACACTTTCAGAATAAGAGATGCAATGAGCCTTCAAATGTAATTCCGAGCTTTTGAAGGGTGTAGGCTATCCTCTACTGCCACAAGAATTTAGACCACAAATCATCCTAATGAAAAATAACTGGCTTAGAACCCAAGTGCTTTCTTTGTAAAGACATTTACCATCTAGTACACTGTATGAACATGCTGGATCATGGACACTAAGATTACCATCACTCAAAGAAATTACTTATTTTACAAACATCTTGATATCATGATACATATGCACTTAAAAAATATTTGCCACGTACAAAGGTTAAATTCATAATAATTTCCCTGAAAAAGAGAATACTGCCTTCACCAGGTTAGACTTGAACCAGCTCTTACAAATGTGGTTTTTAAAACTTTAAGTCTGTCATAAGCGGAGACAGAGTAGTTCAGAAGACTCACTAATAGATAGGCACAGAGCTCCACTAAGGCATGCACAGTATCAAACAGTGGTGATGTAGTTAGACCAACTTTGGGCAAAACTCACTCACCGCAGGCAAGTCTATGGATTTTTTTCACCAATGCACTCAAGGTTTGATTAGTGAATGAAATGATGAGATCACAGTGACCAGCAGTGGACATCTTTTTTTTTTTTTTTACTTTCTTTGATAGACTAACTCAAATTTAGGAAGATCATGGAGTGAATCCACTATACATACTGTTTGAGAGGAGTCATGATTGAGGATTCCCCATGTACACCTCCAGTTAAATGTGCAGTTGGCAATGCCACTCGGAAGTAGGACCTGCAGAAAACCAAGGACATAGTGGACCATATGTTTCAGCTTCCCTGTGAATGCCTAGCAATCCCATAAGAAGTTCTACAGACTGTCTAGGGATGATAAATTTTGGTCTGCCATACAAAGCGTCTTACCCCTGGAAATCTCAAGAGGATGAGCACTATAGAAAATGGGGTGATATAAAACTGCAATTATCTGAAATCTCACCCAGCTAGCAAGGAGTGCATGTATCATTTATTATGAGAAACTGACAGCTTGTACCTAAGCTTCTTGATGAACCAAAACCTGTTGTGATTTTACGGCTAATTTCTTATTTTATGACTTGCGTTATGCCATTGTACTGCTTTAATACTTTTTGATGAATGAGTTCTTATAGAAAGTGTAGCTAATAGTAAAGTGGTCTTTCAGTGATGATTTGTCTTTGTCATCATAAAAGATGAAATGTTAAAGCAGTCTTCAGCAACTTAGGATATATTATTAGTATCCTCTAAGCCAGTTCATATTGTACGGTAAGATGATGTTGAGCGTTTCTGCCTTGGCATTCTAGAGCCCTGGTTCAAATCCCTACCTCCATTCAAGGTTAGTGTACAGTTTGCACATTCTCACCATGTCAGAAGGGTTTTCTCTTGAAATGTTACTATTTGCCACCTCTGCAAAACATGTTGTTTAATTATTTAAACTTTCCATTTATTGCATTTCCCCATGATCTTGTAGTCTTGCATGCTTGGCTCTAAACATTGCAAATTAAACCCTAAAAAGAGATTTAGATAATTTGTTACACAAGAAATTATAGACAATCAAATCCATATTTAATATCTGAAATTAGTATATTTACTTTCATAATATACATGCCTGGAATATTCAGACTTGTTTTTTATTCATAAATATCAGTACTGACAAACGTATTTTAACAAGAGGGAGGAGTATAGGGTGACATACAAGAGTGGAGAAAGATGCACACAGGTGGATTATATCTTATGTAGGAGGGCCAAATTTGAAGGAGATTGGAGACTGTAAAGTGGTGACCGGGGAAAGAGTAGTTAGGCAGCATAGGATGGTGGTTTGTAAGATGACGGTGGTGATCAAGAGGGCAGCACCAAGGATCAAATGGTGGAAATTGAAAAAGGGTAATTGTGAGGTGGAGTTCAGGGAAGAGTTAAGACAGACACTGGGTGGCAGTGAAGAGTTACCAAATAGCTGGGTAACTACAGCAGAGCTAGTAAGGGAGATGGCTAGAAAGGTGCTTGGTATGACATCGGGACAGAGGAAGGACGACAAGGAGACATGGTGGTGGAATGAGGAAGTACAGGAGACTATACAGAGAAAGAGGATGGCAAAGAAGAAGTGGAATTGAGAGAGAGAAAGAAAGTAGACAGAAGTATAAGGAGATGAGGTGCATGGCAAAGAGAGAGGTGGCGAAGGCTAAGGATAAGGCATATGAAGAGTTGTATGAAAGGATGGGCACTAAGGAGGGAGAAAAGGACCTGTACTGATTGGCTAGAGAGAGGGACCGAGCTAGGAAAGATGTGCAGCAGGTAAAGGTGATAAAGGATAATGAGGGAAACATACTCACAAGAGAGGAGAGTGTGTTGAGGAGATGGAAAGAGTACTTTGAGAGGTTGATGAATGAAGAGAATGAGAGGGAGAGAAGGTTGGATGATGTAGGGATAGTGAATCATGAAGTACAATGGATTAGCAAGGAGGAAGTAAGGATAGCTCTGAAGTGAATGAAGAGTGGAAAGGCTGTTGGCCCAGATGACATTCCTGTGGAAGCAAGGAGGTGTTTAGGTGAAATGGCAGTGGAGTTTCTAACCAGATTGTTTAATTAAATCTTGAAAAGTGAGGGGATGCATGAGGAATGGAGAAAAAGTGTTTTGGTACTGATTTTTAAGAATAAGGGTGATGTGCAGAGCTGTAGTAACTACAGAGGGATTAAATTGATCAGTCACAGCATGAAGTTATGGGAAAGAGTAGTGGAAGCTAGGTTAAGAAGGGACGTGATGATTAGTGATCAGCAGTATAGTTTCATGCTGGGAAAGAGCACTACAGATGCGATGTTTGATCTGAGAGTGTTAATGGAGAAGTACAGAGAAGGTCAGAAGGAGTTGCATTGTGTTTTTGTAGACTTAGAAAAAGCATACGACAGGGTGCCTAGAGAGGAGATGTGGTATTGTATGAGGAAGTCGGGAGTGTCAGAGAAGTATGTAAGAGTGGTACAGGATATGTACGAGGGTAGTGTGACAGCGGTGCGGTCTGTAGTGGGAGTGACAGATGCGTTTAAGGTGGAGGTGGGATTACATCAAGGATCAGCTCTGAGCCCTTTCTTATTTGCAATGGTGAAGGACAGGTTGACAGACGAGATCAGACAGGAGTCCCCGTGGACTATGATGTTTGCAGATGACATTGTGATGTGTAGTGAGAGTAGGAAACAGGTGGAGGAGACCTTGGAGAGATGGAGATATGCTCTAGAGAGAAGAGGAATGAAGGTCAGCAGGACTAAGACAGAATATATGTGTGTGAATGAGAGGGAGGATAGAGGAATGGTGAGGATGCAGGGAGTAGAGATGGCGAAGGTGGATGAGTTTAAATACTTGGGATCAACAGTTCAGAGTAATGGTGAGTGTGGAAGAGAGGTGAAGAAGAGAGTACAGGCAGGATGGAGTGGGTGGAGAAGAGTGCCAGGAGTGATTTGTGACAGACGAGTACCAGTAATAGTGAAAGGTAAGGTCTACAAGAGGGTAGTGAGACCAGCTATGTTATATGGGTTGGAGACAGTGGCATTGACAAAAAGGCAGGAGTTAGAGCTGGATGTGGCAGAGTTAAAGATGTTAAGATTTGCACTGGGTGTGACAAGGGTGGACAGGATTAGGAATATTTATTTTAGAGGTTCAGCCCAGGTTGGAAGGGTTGGAGACAAAGCTAGAGAGGTAAGATTACATTGGTTTGGACATGTGCTGAGGAGGGATGCTGAGTATATTGGGAAAAAAGATGCTAAGGATGAAGCTACCAGGTAAAAGGAAAAGAGGAAGGCCTAAGACCAGGTTTATGGATGTGGTGAAAGAGGACATGCAGGTAGTTGGTGTGACAGAGCAAGATGCAGAGGACAGGAAGAAATGGAAACAGATTATCTGCTGTGGCGACCCCTAACGGGAACAGCCGAAAGATGATGATGAGTACTGACAAAAATTTCAAGGAAAACTAGAAATCATTACAGCTTTTTTTTTCTAAACTCGGCTATCTAAAATGCTCAGAAAGTCTGCTTGTAGCAATATTACACATTTTCATCCTCGAAGTAAAGAAATTACATGTGAGGAAATTATTTTATTGAAAACAGCAGAGATATATATTTTAGAAAACCAAGGCTAAGAAAAAATACACTTTTAAAGACCTTTAAACTAAGTGCTATTTCTCATTAGTGCAATGAAATACTGATTTATATAGAAATGTTTCTCTCTCTGCTATGCATGTTGAAATTGACATCCAGATTTTCACTCAATTTATTTTTCAGTTTGCCAGATATATAACTATACTTCCTTGTAAAAGCACACCTTTTATGGTACATTATAACAGCAGCACAACTGAGATGTCATACTGAGTAGTTCAGTTGTGTTAGTACATATGGATGTACAGTTACAATTGTAGAAGCATTGCCCTATGAAGCAATTCACAATGTAGGAATAGCCTAAAGAAAGTTGTGGGATACCTGCTGGGCTGCATAATCTTTGGGGGAACATTCATGAACACTGTTTTCTGTGGAGTAGTGTTATACTAAAACCCTTTGTAATTTATAGTGTTATACTAAAACCCTTTGTAATTTATAGTGTTATACTAAAACCCTTTGTAATTTATAGTGTTATACTAAAACCCATTGTAATTTATAGTGTTATACTAAAACCCTTTGTAATTCATATGTCGGCCACACAATTTAGAGAGATCTCTTATGCAGCCTTATCTAAGACCACTATGGCTTATGCATCGAGTACATGTGTATGTGTCTTTCTACAGGACTGTATACATATAGAAAGGTACCAGCTACATATTATACAAAACTAGAACGATGTACATATAATTGAGCTAAATGGTCTGAACATGTGTTTACGCCTTCCCTGTAGATGCATTGCACAGCACAATAGCACTTAAGATAAAGAAAAAAAACTTCTTTGCATGGTAGATAAAACATATTGGCTAGTGTTTTCTCTTGGGTGCAGGCAAACCTGTCACCACCACAAAGTGATGTTAGCAAGTTTCTTTTCAAAGAACATCTCTCAGCACTACATCCCCTTACTACCACAGTATGGTAAAAATTCTAGCTCTGTATCTGCCTTGCCTAATTAATGTAAAACATTTACGAATTGCTGTGTAGCATGATGGAAGAGCAGGGAACATATATTTTAATAAGGTACAGCAAAACCACTGCTCCTTACTGAATAGCTGCCCCCTGCTCTCCTATGTTGTGATATTCCACTGTGTAAGGATTTCACACTGAAACACCAGTACGCACTGTGTGTAAGCATGCACTATAAACACTCACTGAATGACAATTTGAAATCATAGCAATTCTTTTGTAAACTGCCAGTCATTACAGTGATGTAGATCTATGAATCACAATGACAGGTTGCATACAAAACCTGGCGTGAATAATGCATTTATGCACCTGTGCATTATGCTTATAAATAAATTGTCACATTATGGAAGTAACAAAGATGAACATAGGACTTAAACAACATGACTACAGAATGCACAATGTACCTGCTACAGACATACACAGGCAATAAATAAATCTGGGTTCTGATCATGTAAGTAACAGCTACAAAAAAATTATCAACAGGCAAGTGGCAAAACTTAATACATTAAACTTTTTATGTTGATAGTCATGCATTTTTATGTACGACTGTGAAACAGTCTGCATTGTTGTTCATTTCTTATTTTATTTTGGTATACCTCACAGTGTATCGTAAAATTTGAAGAATGCATTGTTCCTTTATATTAGATCAAGGCAAGATTCGAAAATTATTTAAGCTGGGAGTATGATTCTGCCTTAAGCTTTCAACTGCATTTCAGACTTAAGCAGTTTTTAAAATGTTTAACATGTTTTTTTCCTTAAGGAAAGGATGCTAAGGATAAAGAAAAAAAAAACTTCTTGCATGGTAGATAAAACATGCACTTGCAAACATCACTTTGTGGTGGTGACAGGTTTGCCTGCACTAAAGAGAAAACTATTATGGCTAACCAAAAATACACTGGCTGCCATGCAGCTTAGAGATAAAGCCTGGTCACACCACCAGAAAAATAAAACTCCCTCCACTCTCTACGAGTATAAATCACTTCGCAATAAAGTTAAACAGCTTGTTACAATAGACCGTAAAACTTATTTCTTCGCACTACAAAATAATCATAAAACAAATCCACAGAAATTTGGTATCTCCACTCTCCTTAACCCTGGCAAAAAAGAAAACCCGTGTCCGGATCCCGATGCTCTAGACATAGATCTGGCCACCCAATTTAACTTTTTTTCATCAGCTTAATTTCCAAACTAACCTAATCCTTCTCTACCAAGACTACACCCCTTACCTCCACCTCCCCTTCCCTGGCCTCACTCTCACCATTACTTCCAAATACATCCACCTTCCAACCCCTTCCTTTCTCCATAAAACCCATACCCATATCTTCCATAAAAAAACTCCTTTAAAAACTAAAACCATGCTTTAGTGCCCTTGATAACATACCCTCACACTTTCTAACTATAGCTGCTGAAGCCGTTGCCTTACCCATCACCATACTAATCAACCATTCTATTCAGGAAGGTCATGTACCCCCAACTTTGGAAAAAGGCCTTCATTATACCTGTGCATAAAGGGGGCAACAATAATGATGTTACAAACTTCTGCCCTATTGCCATTCTATCCCCCATCTCTAAACTCCATGAAAAATGTATGCATCTTCAACTACTTCCCTACCTTATCGACAATCACTTACTTACTCCAACACAGCATATATTTAGACCTGGTCACATTACTACCACTGCCCTTCTTTCCTTCTTAGAAATTGTTAACAAAACCCATGACTCTGGCTGCATAGGATCCACCCTCCTACTTGACCTCTCTAAGGCCTTTGATACAATATCTCATAACTTTCTCCAAGCTAAACTCTCTAAACTAAACCTATCCCTCTTCACCCTCAAATGGTTTGATAGTTATCTCTCAAATAGACACCAAGCAGTAAAATGGAAAACAGCTGCCTCCTTCTTCCTTAACGCCCCCACAGGTGTCTCCCAGGGTTCCATACTGTGTCGCCTCCTCCAATATATATATAAACAATTTCCATCTCAGTCCCTAATGCTAAATGTACCCAATACGCCAATGATTCAACTATTATCTGTTCTGCCACCTCCACCCCCACACTAATAAAGCTCACACAAGAAGCTTTCTCTACCACTGATTACTGGATGATAGATAATCACCTAGCACTCAATGCCTCAAAAACCAAACTAATGTTATTTACCCCTACAAAAACAATCATCATTGATAAGAATTCATTTTCTATCAAAAGCCATAGCAATACATCTCTTGAATTAGTATCGGAGGTTACATTACTAGGAGTCATCATTGATGACCACCTCAAATTCACCTCTCACCTACAAATAAATATAAAAAAATTCTCTACCACATATCTCATTCCTTCTCTTCTTTATGGTGCTGCACATCTTACAAACCTTCAATCCTCTCAAGACAAAACTCTCCTTTTGCTATTACAAAATCGTTAAGTTTGCCACAAGCCAAAAGTCTTCTACCCATCACTGTCTAGCCCTTCATCAATTAAATTGGTTAGAGCTGCCCAATTATCTCTCCTTTATTGAACTCAGTCATGCCCGCAAACTCATCTTCTCCCCCTCCCTTTGTCCCTCCCTATCCTCAATCTTCAAAATGCACCTCCCTGAATGACTATTAAGATTGAACAATCAAAACCTAGTAGAACTGCATAAATCTACCCATCCTTCAGGCAAAAATTTTCTGTCCTTCGCTCTCGCATGCCAATGGAACTCCCTACCGCCATCCATCTGTACCAGTACAAATCTCTCTTCCTTTAAAAACTCACTCCATTCAAACCTACTTTCTCAGTGGGATTGCTCCTGCTCCCAACCTTCTTTATCATTAATCTTAGTCTTCTTCAACTCCATACATGGTTTTAGCAGATTCTGATCCATGTGTAAATAACTACTCTTGATTTGCAATGCTGATATTTTTTATCTCAGATATTGTCTCTGTTAAATTAAATATTTTATCTGTAATTAGTATAACCTAAACTTTAACTGTCATTTTTTCTTTAGATATGGTATGTTTAAAGGCAATTTTTACTAGTACTTTTCTACTTACTATAACAAAAAGAAAACCTCTATTGTAACTTTTTTTGTAATTTTGTTTGCAATTATTACTTTGTTTTTGGAGCTTTTCTCCCCAGGACTCCATTGAAAATGGGTTCTTCTAGGCCCAATGGACCATCCTGGTTAACCAACTGCAAATAAATAAGGAGGAAATGCTCAAGCTATTGCTGGTAAATAAGGAGGAAATGCTCAAGCTTTTACTGGTAAATAAGGAGGAAATGCTCAAGCCTTTACTGGTAAATGAGGAGGAAATGCTCAAGCCTTTACTGGTAAATAAGGAAGAAATGCTCAAGCCTTTACTGGTAAATAAGGAGGAAATGATCAAGCCTTTACTGGTAAATAAGGAGGAAATGCTCAAGCCTTTACTGGTAAATAAGGAGGAAATGCTCAAGCTTTTACTGGTAAATAAGGAGGAAATGCTCAAGCCTTTACTGGTAAATAAGGAGGAAATGCTCAAGCTTTTACTGGTAAATAAGGAGGAAATGCTCAAGCTTTTACTGGTAAATAAGGAGGAAATGCTCAAGCTTTTACTGCTAAATAAGGAGGAAATGCTCAAGCCTTTACTGGTAAATAAGGAGGAAATGCTCAAGCCTTTACTGGTAAGTAAGGAGGAAATTCTCAAGCTTTTACTGGTAAATAAGGAGGAAATGCTCAAGCCTTTACTGGTAAATAAGGAGGAAATGCTCAAGCTTTTACTGGTAAATAAGGAGGAAATGGTCAAGCCTTTACTGGTAAATAAGGAGGAAATGCTCAAGCCTTTACTGGTAAATAAGGAGGAAATGCTCAAGCCTTTACTGGTAGGTCACATTTTATAGCCAGTTTCATGGAGTCTTTTCAATTTACTACTTTGAACTCCAAGGCAGATGTAAAACAGTGGAGCATGCCCTCTTAGTGGAACATCTTTACAAAAGCCCTAAACACCCAAAATTATACAGTTTGTCTAACCTTAAGGAATATGTGTCCAGAAGTAGAAAACTTGATTTACACAATGTATAGCAGCTATATGCAGTGGACATCACTTTATAGTAATAAGTACCATGAGATTGTACTCCTGTTAATTGAAAAATACATAAATAAAAAACATAGTTCTACTGGAGGTGAGCAGATATTTTCTGCTTTATATATCCATAGTGTTACTATAAATATCTTTAGTTGCAGAGAAGTTCCTTGGATTATATCCATATGGTGTCTGCTCCCCGTAAACAGATGCCCCCTTTAGATTCACTGCAGGATATAATCTCCAGGAATACTAGTTATAGAATGCTTTCAGAATGAACCCCTTAGTTTACTCTCTCTCCTCCCAATCACATTTTGGCCTGTTATAGTACTGCATTTAAGAGTGCATAAAATGTACAATGTCACCCTCCTTCCTGTAGTAATTCTGCCCAAGTGATGACATTGCCAAAATCAAACCCATCAGGCTGCCAACTGATACAATTAAACATAATGATTGTTTTACAATGTTTCCTCTGTCACAAAACTGAAATGTATATGTGCACCAAATTCAAATACTTTCCTCAGTTTCACAGTATTCCCTTAACATTTATGTAGGACCTACAGCAATGCATGTATGGCATCACATATAGTCAAACAAAATGTGTCTCACAATGTTCCAATGTACCTCTTACAAATCCTATGGGGTTTGCATTTGGATGTATATTAGCTAATGTTTAAGTATGCCATGCAAGCCTGAAGAGATGCTGTAATGTTGAAGGTTACACAATCTTATTAGATAGCAGTATTAGTTTATTTTGTCTTGACAGAGTATGGTTCATAGAAATGCTGCACACAGAAAATCACAGCAGTGACATCCCCTACATGAATATTCAAATAATATTTCACAGTAGGGTGCTTAAGGTGACAGTCAATTTTGTTCTAAGAACTTGATAATACTGTCGTAGAGTACAAATAAAATGTTTACACATTCTCTCAGAGAAAGAGACATGCAGTAGCATAGAGGTGGGGGATGCCAATCTGGTGGCAGCTGGCATTTGCACTGCAAACACACTGACTTAAGGATATTTTCCTCGCACAAGTTCACAGTGCCAAAGTAATACAGAACTGAAACATACTTCTTATGCCAAGAATTAATAAGAGATAAAGATGTTTAAACAAACTTAATTCAGCACTAAGGACATATGTTAATTTTCCTTTCTATTGTGTTTGCAATTTCTTAGCTTTATTCTATTAACACGTCATGTTTGCAACATTTAATGTGGAAGAGCATGGTGAAGGCATATGTATATTATATCGTATTCTTTAATGCAAACATCATATTTTAGGAAGAAATGTGTTAGCTCAAGTTGTTTCACTTCTTGTCACAGATTTGTACGAAAAAAAACATATGCTGCAAGTTTCTTTTCTTCTTTACCGAGAGTTGTTTTTTCAGCCAAAACATTTTAATACTTATCTAAGCACACACTGACAGAAACATTCTTACAAACACACATGCACATACACACACACCTCTAAAATTTTGAGAGCTGTAAACAAACTAATTCTTATTACATTAAAAAGTAGGTCAAGCTTTTAAGCTTGTTAAGCATATATTTTCACATTTGTCAGAATATAGCTAGAATGCTATATCCATCTGCCTGTAATTTTTTGACTTACTAATATGTCATTACCTACTATCACAGGCACTCTGCATTTTCCTGCATACCGCTAGTACCCCCTGGGGAAAAGCCAGTACAAGTTAGTTTTTCTCATGGGATGTGAATGTTACAGCTGGGCTCACTTGTAGCTCTGCAGAAACGAATGAATATAGACTTCACAGCAGAGAACGCAGATACTATGGAGGGGGCGTTAGGAAATAAAATATGCAAAAATAGGGCAATAAAGCAGGCCTCAAAATTGCTTTGCTTTGGTGGGCTATAACCATATCTCTTTTAAACTAACTGATTAATGATTTTATTTATGCAGAACCTTGCAGAAAATTGTAATAAAACCATGTTTCTCATACTGCGAGAAAGGTAATGAAAATGATTTATTATAATTATGACTAATATTTACATATAAACACTTGTACTAGATAGGAAAACACATGCTTCTCATAAGAGCAACTGTGAGACAACCAAAAGATATTATTTCTTAAAGGGCTAAACATGTCGTCAAAAAGCACTGCATCAAATGTCCTATGATGCACTGCAGTGAGCTAAAGCCTGTTCAAAATTTTTATTATCAACCCCAACAGTTCCAAGAAGGCATTTTTCCATAAATGTGCTGGTAATCTTGTTCTGTATAGCAGTGGTAGCTTTTATATCTATTTACTTTATTTTATTTTTAATGATGTTAAAGAAAAAAAATCTCAGGACTGATTACAAATGTGAGTCAAATAAAATGAGTAAGAAGAAATAAAATCAAATTAACAAGTATGCGTAATCTCAGAAAGTATACAAATAAAATCAATGCAATGATGCCTAACTTAATTATTATTTCATACAGAGAACAGGTACTTACATGTCAATCACCTGTGTATGGTTAGCAGTACTTAAAAAGCCATCCAAGGTGGTTGAAAAAACGTCATTAAGAATATCCACAGTCTGCAAGATAACGTATACATATAAGTATAAATTGTGCTAAAACTAAAGACATAATTCTAGAAAGATCTCAAAGAATATTTTGCAAAGTTTGACTAAGTGAAAAAGCAGCAGGAAACAAATGATTGCTGCTGACTGAAGAAAAAATAGTGTTAGATTATATAATAATATAATATAGAGATTATAATAATCCATGCAAGTTCTTTGATTTGTAAGAGAAAGAGGTTGGATAAAAACTTAACTATATGCATGTTTTGATGGGGTAATTTGGAAGCAAGGGGAATGTAGTTAGGCTAAAACAGACTGAGAATGGAAACCAAATACGTACATAGATGTTATGAAGAAGGAATGCAGCAAAATTGTATTGAGCTGGAACAAAATGTCCATGCTACATCTAAAAGTATCTCAGGGTAATGCTGGAGCAGATGTTATAGCTGCATTGGACAGTCCTAGACCATCACATAATAATTGCTACTGAACACTTACAAATGAGTAATTTTTTCTTCATGCCATTTACTTTTTAATTTATTTTTAATAATTTACTAACCTAGCTATTGATTTATTAACTTAGTACAAATCAATAAGCACAAGTTTGTTTTCAATATCAGATTGGGAACACTATCTGGTTAAGTGACTTCCCAGTCACACAGTAATCAGAAGCACAATGAGGGAATTAAACTCTGAACTATGGAACAAGGCTCAGTAGCAGTCATAGTATCAATTATGTGTGTTGAATTGTATGCAGCCATGTTTGATTCAAACAACTACTACAGTGTTACCTGATAAATATGAAGTAGTTACCAGGCTTAACAGGAAATGTACAGTGTGAAGATATGTTTGAAAGAGTCAGCAAAAGAGAATATAGAAAGCAACACCAATGTTTGAGAGTAGTGCAGTACATAAACAGGGCCTTTAAACATGTTCATAGGTGTGTACTAGGCTAATGGCCCTGGGGCCTTTACAAGCCTAGCCCATAGAGGTGCCCTGGCATCGTGCTGCCCGTCGTTAGTTACCAGTGCCTCTATCAAGTAGAGCCACTAGAGTGATCCCCGGGGTGAACTTTCTATTTCCCATCCACTCATCAAGATTTCTCTTGAAGAGGGCCAGTGAGGTGCTCTGCTTGACATGTATGGGAAGTCTATTCCAGAATATGGGCAGTCCCTGGGTTATGAACCTGTCCCTCCAGCATGTTCTGTTGATTGTGGTAATGAGGTTGAGGTCTCTGGAGCATGTGGTGTGCAGGGATTGGGATTTCTTTAGATGTAGCATTTGTAACAGAGCTAGGTCAGACATGGCTGTGTAAGTCAAGCAGAGATCGCCTCTTAGTAGACGATATGAAACAGAATAGCTGGAGTTTTTTGAGTCTGTCCATGTAGGACATGTGTTTAAGGCCTAGGATCCTCTTCATGAGGTACTTTTGTGGCCTCTCCAGCGGTTGCAGGTGCCTAGTGAGGTACATGCTAAATGGGAAATTATACTCTATGATTGGTCGAAAGAGGGAAGAGTAGAGAGAAATGATGTCCTCTTTCTTCCTGGATGCAAAACCCTTGGTAATGAGATGTGCCACACAGAAGGACTTTCTGACCACAGTGGCAATGTGGTGGTCGAGGGAGAGGTTGCTGTCAACCTGTGTCCCCAGATCTCTAATAACATCTTCAGTGGGCTCCCATTGATGTGGTAATTAATGGGAACTCAGTTTTTCCCAAAGGGGATGACGACGCATTTTTTGGCATTAAGCTTAAGGCCATGGTTTTGACACCAGTCATTGGTCTCAGTGCGGCTTTTCTGTAGGATGTCTGCATCACTTGGGAAGTTAATAATGGCTCCTAGCTTGCAGACATCTGCAAATTTGGCCAGCCAGAGTCCCTCCGTGTTGGCGTGGACCTCTGAGAAGTAGATGCCAAACAGAAGAGGACCCAGGGCCAATCTCTGTGGGACTCCATTCATGACTGTTCAGCAGTCTGACTTGGAGTCTGCTACTTTCACACTGTGGGTTCTGCCTATGAGCCAGTTTGCAACCCACCTAATGTTATAAGGGTTAATGCCTAGTTTGCTGAGTTTATCAATAATTCCTGAGGGAGGAATGATATCAAAGGCCTTGGCCAGCTCGAGGTAGGCTGTATAAACTGCCTTACCTTCATCCACCGCTCTAGTGACTGACTCAGAGAAGTCAACCAGGTTGAGTAGGCATGATCTACTTTTCACAAAACCAAATTGCGTGGGATTTATAGTTTGGAGATTCCCTATATTCTTGTTAATTACGTCTATGATGATGCGCTCCATAGCCTTACATATCAGACTTGTCAGGCTAATGGGGAGATAATTTCCAGGGTCTGTAGTCACTCTTTCTTTATGGAGAGGGATGACTGTAGCAGTGCGCCTTTTGGTAAGGACAAAGCCTGAGGTGAGGCTGTGAGTGAACAGAGCACACAGATGTGTTGCCAGTTCACTTTGTAATTCATGTAGAACACAGCAAGGGATATTGTCGGTTCTCATGGAAACTGTATTCTTGGCCTTGGACAATGCAGCTTTAACCTGTGCTGCAGTAATGCTGGGTGCCTGACATCATTCCAGTATTGAGATTGGTCCTTGGGGGGGGGGGTAAAGATGGCACTGAATCTGTCGGCCAGTATGTTGGCAATATCTGTTGGCTCAGTATAGGAGGTACCATTGCGCAGTAACTCAGAACAAATATGGCTATTGCCATGGAGATTCTTGATATAACTATAGAATGCTTTGTGGTTGTTTTTAGTGTCTGCCATAATTCTGCCTTCATAGCTGCCTTTGGAGGTTTTTATGAGGGATCTCAACTTTTTGTTGAGACTAATAAGGGAATTTTTCCAGTCTTGGGACTTCACCTTTTTCTGCAACAGTTTCTTCCTTCTGTTGTAAAGTTTATTAATGGCAGGGGACCACCATACTGGTTCTGTTGGGTAAGGCTAGTTCCATGCATTTATGTAATAAGCAAAATGGCTAAATAACAGAGAAATATTTACTATCTACATAAATATGTATAAAACAGCATATCAACAGCATGAGGTTCTCCAGTTCGATTCTTGGCGGGAGAGCCTTCTGTTTGGAGTCTGCATGTCCTCTCCGCGGTCGAGTGGCATTCAAAAGACATATGTAGAATGGGTGTGCCTTCGCTGAAGGTTGGGCATCGAACTGGCACCCAGGCACCCGTAAAAAATCTACTGCCAATCATTAGCGGACCCGGAGTTCTGCTGTGGCGACCCCTAACTGGGAAAAGCCAAAAAAAGAACAGCAATGCTAAAATGAACTGATTGCTTTTCAACAACAGAAGAGGTAGCCCAGAGAAACAGGGGGCAGTCTGCCATCAAAAAGGAATAGGTCAGTACAGGGGGTGAAGAGGGTAAATTAAATATTCTAAGCTGTCTGGCATGTGAAAGAGGATGATAGAGGGCTTTTAGAAGTTGAGTTGCTGCTCTTATTTGCTAGTGTGAAGTGTTTTCTGAGGCATATTGTGGGGCAGTAGAGCTGACATCAACATTAGAAAACCGTATATCAAGAAATTAGTCTAATATGGTATTCAATATGTAGGACACAGTTTGGCTGAGGGAGCTGTTGACAGGCTAGAAATACACTTCATCCTATAGACACTGAAAAAAGATACAAAGGCTCTTGACAAGTATATACATGCAGTCAAAATTCTGGTCATCTAATTAGAACAACATTCGAACAACCAATACCATATAACTTCCTGCTTCCAGTAGGAAATGCGCAATACTGCTCAGAAATACTTTTAAAAACAGCATGGCAAAAATGATGGAAAAATGATAAGCACATTATCAAAGAAACAATGTAAAATGAGTAGACTTTAATGAACTGCACTGCAAAATTCTGCCAGGAAAGATAATTTATATTTGCTTCCAAAAAAGAATGTGTATTCCCTCATTCTTTAAATTATTGGTGCCACTAGTATGTTGGTCATGTAGTGTGGCTTTCTGTATAATGGACATCTTCAAAAATCATGTGTGTTGGGGGAGTCAGAAAATTGTGTGAAGAGGTAAATCAAACCTGAAAATAGGAACATAACTCCAAAAATAGGTACATGGTGTGCAGGAGTGAATCAGGGCTGAAAATAGGTACATTCTACCAAAATAGGGACAGCTGAGAGGTCAAGGCTTGATGTGTTAGTTCTGCAGGGAATGCATGATCTTGCAGAAATAGTTAAGCCTAGTAGGACATACTGTGGTCACTCAGTTTATAGGCAAGAAGGGGATAAAGTAGGCTGATAGACAGGTACAAGACTTTTCGGGGAGGATGTTGAGGGAGAGAGGAACTGAAATGGGATAGTGCATAAAATGGGTGTTAGGAAAACTAATGTCAGAGGGGAAACTATCAAATGTTCATGGAAAGACACTTGTCAAAACAAACATATCCATTCCTCAACAACCTAATGGCAGGATACAGCTGAAATTCAGGAAAATATCAGGTTTTGTGCTGGATCTGGTATATTTAATCTTCTATTAGCACATTCTACATATTGTACTTTTCAGCAATGAATTTTCCAGAGAATGTCTCATTTCATCAAAAGTCACAAAAGTAAGGCAAATATAAAGTTCTAGGTGTTATCATGTGGTTTCCCCCTATATACTCAACTGATGTTATCTTTGAGGGCTCACAGATGGTTTAGTATTTGTGATTGAGGAGGAGAGAGTGAACTGGGAGTTACAACAACAGATAACCTATTCCATTAAATAGTCTGAAACCTGCTTATTTTTTTCATGTGAAGCTAAGTAACCTGCAAGATGCTTGATCTCTTTCATCCCAAGTATTACCTTTACTTTTTCACAGCCTTTACTCCTTCATGAAGTATAGTTTATTAGTGTCCATATGTTATGACAAGGAGGCATTGCAAATAAGACTGCAGATGTTATAGTCTATACAACACTCTTTGTCAGCAACATGAGCTATGTGAGCTGCTGGGCTATGCTTCTGAACACTTCAGTTTATCGTTTACTTGTTGTGATGTTTGAATCTAAACATTGTACTCTTGTGTTTAATAATTTTATAAACACTGTCCTAGGTGTTCAAGGACATAGACCTCAGATGCACAAGTATATATAATACTTTATGTACAGTATGGCAGGGACTACAGTGATTTATAGACATGAATATCATAGTCCTAGTGGGCAAACAGTCCTATTCCAGTTATGTTGTAAAAGACACAGAAGTGCTTGGTATGCTATGCATAAAAGATTTTTCTGTCCTCAGGCACGACAGATAGCACTGTGTAGCTAACAGTGCTATGCAGGACTATTTCATAAGACAGTTGATAATGTGTAGCATACCTTAGCAAGCAGATATACCAGATGGAATCCTGCCAACATCACAGTGTGTAGGCAAGTTATGGTAATGTGAACTATTAAGTTTTAGTGCACCAAAATTCAGTCTCTTGCTAGGATGGGGGATATTTATGTTTTCTTTTGGGGCCAGTAGGGGCTCATCTCTGTAGGCTATCCTACACACTGTCAGGGGGGTACCCTGTGCTTGTCTATGTTGTACCATTGTGTAGGCCAGTACTGCTGTCCTTTAGATTGTACCTTGGGCCATCAGGGACAGAAATGGTACTGCCTTGTTGATTGGTGCATGACTGGGGGTAAGCCCTTTAGCAGAGGACTAGGTAGCTGATAAGTATAATTTGTACAAGGGATCTTGCATGATCCAGCTCCACTGTGTATGTGGATTTATGAATAAAAAAGTGCTTGTTTTGTATATCAATTTATGGTGCACAAAGCTCAAAGTAGTAGTACAGGATATTTAGAAACCTGACCAAGAATTTGTATGTCGCTCTCTGTTGCTATATATCTGTCCATCCATCCAGTTCATTTGTTGACTTTCATTTTCAAAAATAACTCAGTTCAGCGGAAGGGTTGCAAATCAGAGCGAGCAAAGCAAAGTGACCTTCAATACCTTTTGACCTCTAACAAATTAATTCAAGACAAAGCAAAAATTAATTGGGGGGAGGGTCAAAAGCCTCAAATCAGGGACATATTTTAAATATTGCTCTAATACACAGAAAATTGCTAGAATTGTATTAGCATACATGACTTTAGTTTTCAATGATTTACCAGAAAAATAGAAATTTTATGAAGATCAGACAAAAAGACAGACAAAAAATCTGGAAATTCTGGACATATAAGATGTATTTATATGATGTACTTCATACATTCATAGATACATTTGTCTATTACTGACCATCTACCATGACCACAGAATGGCTCTCGACAAGCCTCACAACAGACTGTAGCTTGATGAAAGAGCACACACATTTTGCATGCAATGTACCTGATTGTTGAAGTCAAAATGCAGAAAAGGATATTTTTCAATAATACTGAGTCTAAACTTGACTGCAAAAATGGTAACAAAAACTATTCCAAAATCCAACAGAATACGCATATCCAAAATCAAAGAACAAAAAACAAAACCAGAAAATCTAGCATGGTATAGAGGCTCCAAGACCGAACCCTGGGGTATGCCACTTGTTACACGTCTACTGCTTGAGGTGGCTTCCCCTATCTTGACTACGTGGGTTCTATCAGTGAGCCAGTTTGCTACCCATCTGGTAACATATGGATTGATGCCTAGTTGAAACAGTGTGTCTATTATGCCCTAGTGGGAAATAGTGTCAAAGGCTTTGGCCAGGTCTAGGTAGGTTGTCTGCATCTGTCTTCCCCTCGTCCATTGCTTTGGTGACTGTCTCAAAGAAGTTGACCAAATTTAGCAGAAATGGCCTCTCCTTGATGAAGCCAAACTGTGTGGGTTCAAGTGTTTGGAGGTCGCCAATGCCCTTGTTAATGAGGTCCATGATAATCCATTCCATAGTCTTGCAGATCAGGCTAGTTAGGCTGATGGATCTATAATTTCCTGGATCTGTGGACACTCCACCTTTGTATAAAGGGATGACAGTGGCTGTCCTCCACTCAGCTGGGATGAAGCCAGTACTCAGGCATTGGTTGAATACAGTGCCTAGTGGTGCTGCAGGTTCCTGTCCGAGTTCACGTAGGAAGCAGACTGGGATGTTATCGGGTCCCATGGAGGCTGTATTTTTTGCCTTTGAGATAGCAGTGATGACCTGATCCTTAGATATAAGGGGAAGGGGGCAGGTACTAAGGATGTCCCAATTTACTGATGGGGGTTACAGAGGGGTAAAGTTTTTGCTGAATCTGTCAGCCAGCAAGTTTTCTATATCTATGGCATTTGTATATGTGGTGTCGTTGACCACCAGTTCTGAACAGATCTGTGTGCTTTCTTTGAGGTTGCGGACATATGTGAAAAAGACTTTATGATTGTCTCTAGTAGATGTGACCAATTTAGACTCAAAGTTTGCTTTTGAGGATTTCTCTAGTGCTCTTATTTGCTTGTTCTGGCTAAGGAGACAGTGCTTCCAGTTGGGCGCCTGCTCCTTCTTGGTCTTGGACAGCAACTTTTTCCTTTTGTTATAGAGTTTATTTATTGCAGATGTCCACCAGACAGGTTTACTCTTCCTTGAGGAGGATGATTTAGTCCTGTCAAGTACTCTTGATTCCATGCATCTATGTAAATGCTTGTATAGTGCTTTGGTGTAGTTTTGTATATTGGTGGCATTTCCTACAGAGAGGGAGGGGGCTATGAAGCTGTCTATATCATCCCTCAGGAGGCTGTAATCAGCTTTGGAGAAGTTTTTATGTCTGATCTTATCTGGGGGGGGGGGTGTTTGAAGAGATGGTGACTTCTAAAGTGACCATTTTGTGGTCAGATCTACAGGAGGATGCTACTATAGGGATGCTGCAATGGTTACTCGTGTTGGTTAATGCCAAGTACAAGATATTTTCCCCCCTTGTGGGGGTATCGCCTAGCTGTTCCAAGGCATTTGCATTGACAAAATCAAGGAATGCCTGGGCATTTGTGTTCTGGCATGAGTAGTTCTTCCAGTCTTTGTTTGGGAAGTTAAAGCCACCCAGAATCAGGGTAAAGAGTTGAATCTTGATAGCTTCGAACAGGTTGAAATAGGTGGATTGGGTATCTTGAGTCACATTTGGGGGCCGGTAGCTGGCTATGATTTGAAAAGGGGTCTTGTCAATGTTAACTGCACCTGGAGTGCCTCATGTATGTCATACTATTTGACCAGCCTGGAGGTGTGTATGTCTTTAATGTATATTGAAACTCCACCTCCTTTGGCTTTACTGCCCACAGTTCAGGGTCTGAATGCATGATAGGATGAGTAACCAGGTAAGGATGAGGTGCTCTCCGCAGCTTTGAACCAGGTTTCTGTGACTGCACAGATGCCAGCATTTTCCAGGGTTAGGAATGCTTGCAATGAGTGCAGTTTCATGTATAGACTCCTAGCATTTAGCAGCATGACCTTTAATTTGTGTTTTGTTGAAATTTTTATGTTGGTAGTTTTAACCTAATCACTTTTCCTAAAAAAGGCAAGTTCATAGGATGATACTAGAATATTGGCCCGGAGGCCCTTATAAACCTAGCCAAGAATATTGCCCATGCTCCCTCAAAGTCAGCACCTGTTTCCCCTGTCCAGCAGGGACACAGGTGGGATCTAGAGTTTTCTTTAGTTACACTGTAATGGAAAAAAAAAACTCCAAGAAGCACATGGAGGGTGCAAGAGGGGGCTTGAATTTACTGGAGAAAACTGGTAAAGGAACCAAGGTTTGGGGAGCAAATAATTAGAGAGGGATGTAATGTAATACAATTGGAACAGGCCAAGAATTCATTTAGACTCCAGTATAGAAAACAAAACAGCAGTGTAGTATAAAACAAATAAAAAGGGGGAAAAAAAAGTGCAACACACGAATCACGAACCAGAATGTATTACATCCAAAAACATATCAATTTAAGTGCTTTTGTTCACTCTGATAAGGAACTTCTTCAGAAACTGAGTAAAACCAAAAGGAAGCAATGCTTAAATACAACTATTTTAAAAATGGAGCCAAAAACACCCCCCTTTTTTCCTTAAAGTAATATATACAATTGTTAAAACTACTACAATTAAAAATCATAAAGCTGCCAACATTCCAAGCTATACATATAAACACGACTTGTGGTGAAAGAAAAAAAACAACAAACAATACATAATATCAAAAGAGTGCATAAAGTTAAGAAACAAGATTAACTCATACATAAAGATTTACATTTTAAAACAGGTTTTAAAGAAATTACATCATTGATACCAGGTGGACAAGTAGAGTTCAGTAAGACTTGACAATGGAATTCCCTTTTTTCAAGCAGGTATTTCCAATCACCCCCCACCGGTTTTTGTTCTACCTGTTAAAGGATATTAAAATAATTTTTTTTAAAATCCTTGCAAACTGAGCTATGATTGGACTTAAGCATAGCATGTCTGTGTTGATAAATTTGTGTTTTTAATGGCCCAACAGTCTCTCCAACATAAAATGATGGGCAAGACGCACATACAGCCACATACACCACTCCCCTATGGTTACAGTTATATCGACCCTTCACAGGAACAATGTGTGAATAACCATGAATGTGTATACTGGAGCCTTCAAGAGTGAACCTGCATTGTTTACAGGAACCACACTTCTTCATACCTCACTGACTTATAAACTTCTCATCATAATTCCCTTGCCATTCAAAGATATTTTTCATATTTCTACTATTCTTGAATACAGATTTGGGTAAAGTCCCCAATTTACCATGCAGGAAAAGACAGTAGACCAATGGTGTACAATGTCAGCTTTCAAGGTATCAATACCTTTACCATAAGGTAAAATCAAGGCTCATGAAAGGTTATTAGATGAAAGAGAGGGAACTGGTGTCACATCATCATTGATAGTACCATCACAAGGGGTCAAATAGGTCCATTTCTAGTGTGCCTGGAACTGATTACATATTGTGCCAATGTATCACATAAAATCCTCAGGGTAACCCCTTTCGACGAACATACGTTTAATTTTATTAACCTCATCATAGAAATGAGCATCATTAGAAACCAAGCGGCTGAGTGAGATGAGTTGCCCTTTAACCAAGTTCCCTTCTGCTATAATGGGTGTTGACTGTCAAAGTGTAAAAAAGAAGGACATAATATCCGGATTCACAGCAATAGGGCAACACACAGAAGTACCACAGAAGTCACAGGAAAATAAAGTTGAATTTAAGTTGAATTTAATGAGCGCTTTTAGGTCTGTGGTGTACACAGACTTCCTCAGACAAAAAGTATTACAAACTACATTTAACTGAACAGCAGCTTAAATATACAGCAGTATTAAGTCAAAGGTTCAATTAACCAATCAGGCACACCTTGAACCATGAATAAAAATTTTAAAGTTAAAACGCAAGCTCACAAGACTTGAGTTCAATCACTCACATTATATTAAAATTAAAATTAAACTAAACAATCATAAAATCAGCCAGTTATTAGCCTATCATCTAAATAGACACTAGCCACTACCTGATGTAAACAAGTACAAATCACAAAACAGTTAGAGTGTGTTACAAACTCATAAAGGCAAAAAGACTATCTAACCAGGTTCTTAAGTTTAAGAAGGCTGCTAATAGAGCAGCCTTCATTGAGACCTGGTAGAGCATAGGCATTTAATCTAATTTGCCATCAATTCAAACGCCTAATAATAGGTGTACAGGGGCTCCTCTAATAGTGTCATGCATTTGTTCTATAACCATAAACTTAAAATGGTGGTCTTTATGCTGGATGATGTGTTTAGCAAGAGCATTTTCATCTTCGCTTTATTAATTGCATATTGATGTTGGTAGATCCGATCTTTAAATCTACCGGTTTTACCTACATAAAACCTGTACATTTTGGCATAATGCCACATAGACCACCATTTTAGAGTTACAAGTGCATCTGCATCTAATGTCATATCTAATATTATCAATGTCAAATCGGTTTGATTCAAGAATGTGACGACATTGATTGCAGTTTTGACATTTGAACATCCCAGGAGTATGGGTACTCTGCCGCTCAGGTTGTTCCAACAACATTTTCATATTTTTACCCCTTCTATATGTAACCTCAGATTTAACTCCCAGTTTGTTCAAAATTGCAAGGTTTGAATGGAACAATTTCCAGTTCTTAGTAATGATGTCCATAATAGACCTACTACTTGGACAGTATGTAAGAATTAATCTAGTGTTATTATTGTGTATAGGAGTAGTTCCACCTATACATTCTAACCTAGACTCGGCCAACCCGGAAGAACTGATGTTCAGTATAGGTTTGTAAAACCCACTGGATCTTTTGTTAATCACCTCATTGACTAAATTGTCTAATAAGTTAAGTGGATAGCCTCAATGAAGGAACATATTCTTAAGAAGGTCACATTCCCTAAGAAAATCATCGTCCAGGCTCACCATCCGGCTGCTACAGGCTGACCCTTAGCCACAGACCTTTTTGGTAGCTAGGATGGCAGCTACTAAAATGAAGAAAAGAATTAGAGTAGGTAGGCTTTCTATATATACTGGCCACATATTTATTCAAGATGTCATTTTGCCAACCATGCCTAAATAGGCTATTGCCTCAGTGTTAAAGGAAGAGGTAAAACTAAAAGTCAGTGGAGTTATTAAGTAAATTTAATAATAACAGGCTATCAGCTTCTTCACCCTCTAATAAAATAAAGATGTCATCCAGGTAACGGTGTAGTACTTGATCTTAGACACCACTACCGATTCGTTATTTAATATGTTCTCCCTTTCCCAGTATGACATCACTATGTTAGCCAAGCTGGCTCATAGGACCCCATAGCCACCCCAGTTTTTGTAGATAGAAATTCTCTCCTAATAAAAAATAGTTGTTATAAAGGATCAAGTCCAACAGTTCAATCACAAGAGATATTTCATGGGCGGGCACCCTTACCTAAGGAAGAAGGCCACCCAGTCCAAAGCTATCTGCAAAGGTATACAAGTGTATAAATCCTTGACATCTATTGTCAGGAAATTATACTCTCTACTGAATGGAATGTTGTTTAACTTATCGAGAAAAGACCAAGAGTCTTTACAGATTTGCTCTTCATCCTCAAGGTACTTCTGCAGGATAGTATCAACCAGCTTGGCACAAGGATATGTAGGAGGCAGCCCATCAACGAGTGGGCATAGGTGGATTAACAAGGTCCTTGTGGATCTTGGGTATACCAAAGATACAAGGGTACCTGGGAAATAATGTGGTAAGGTATTTGTGTTGACCTTGGTTAAGTCTACCCTCAAAAACATTTCGCCCAAGGAGCTCTTAATTTTATGATATGTGGTTTACCTCAGACCTTGAACTAATCATATGCATCATTAGACAATAGGCCCAGCATCCTGTCAAAGTAGTCTAATTGATCAAAGACTACAACCCCACCACCTTTATCGGGTTTACAGATTCTTAAGGAATGTAACTTAACATATTCCAACAGGGTCATTTCAGACTTCCCTAAATCGTTGGTACATTTACTTAAATGCAAATTACTATGTCTTAAATCAAGTTCACAAGTGGATTCAACGCTTGTACTAATGGGTGCAGAGGTGGGTTAAACATGCTAGGGACAAACATATCAGATGTAGCATCATGACTGAAACCACGAGTTTCAAACAGCAAGTTAAAGTTCAATTTACGAGCAAACATCTTAATATCGATGATGGTGTTCACTAAGTCGAACTTCTGTTGAGGTACATAGGTGTATCCCTTAGATAAAAGGTCGGCCAGTTCATCAGGGATCAACACATTGGAGTAATTAAAGATATTAAAATCACCAAGTTGATTGGTAGAAATAACTGGACCCATACGTTGGTTAATGGGGGGAACCACAGTATCAGTCTCTACATCCTGCAGATTATCAGTAATAGGCAAAGATGAAACCACACAAGGAACCTCGTTTACCACACAAGCCGAGGCTTCAGTAAGGCCAGAAGGCAGAGGTAGAGCCAGGTGATAGGTACTCCTGGTATCTACTGCCTCTGAAAAAACTTGGTGATTTTAATATCTTTAATTACTCCAATGTGCTGATCCCTGATGAACTGGCCGACCTTTTATCTAAGGGATACACCTATGTACCTCAACAGAAGTTCGACTTAGTGAACACCATCATCGATATTAAGATGTTTGCTCATAAATTGAACTTTAACTTGCTGTTTGAAACTCGTGGTTTCAGTCATGATGCTACATCTGATATGTTTGTCCCTAGCATGTTTAACCCACCTCTGCACCCATTAGTACAAGCGTTTGAATCCACTTGTGAACTTGATTTAAGACATAGTAATTTGCATTTAAGTAAATGTACCAACGATTTAGGAAGTCTGAAATGACCCTGTTGGAATATGTTAAGTTACATTCCTTAAGAATCTGTAAACCCGATAAAGGTGGTGGGGTTGTAGTCTTTGATCAATTAGACTACTTTGACAGGATGCTGGGCCTA
Organism: Protopterus annectens; assembly: GCF_019279795.1. Lineage (NCBI taxonomy): Eukaryota > Metazoa > Chordata > Ceratodontiformes > Protopteridae > Protopterus > Protopterus annectens. The sequence goes on along the minus strand of NC_056749.1, from coordinate 292,916,729 downwards.
TTGTCTAATGATGCGATATGATTAGTTCAAGGTCTGAGGTAAACCACGATATCATAAAATTAAGAGCTCCTTGGACTAAATGTTTGTTGAGGGTAGACTTAACCAAGGTCAACACAAATACCTTACCACATTATTTCCCAGGTACCCTTGTATCTTTGGTATACCCAAGATCCACAAGGACCTTGTTAATCCACCATGCGCCCACTGCTGATGGGCTGCTCTCCTACATATCCTTGTGCCAAGCTGGTTGATACTATCCTGCAGAAGTACCTTGAGGATGAAGAGCAAATCTGTAAAGACTCTTGGTCTTTTCTCGATAAGTTAAACAACATTCCATTCAGTAGAGAGTATAATTTCCTGACAATAGATGTCAAGGATTTATACACTTGTATACCTTTGCAGATAGCTTTGGACTGGGTGGCCTTCTTCCTTAAGAGTAAGGGTGCCCGCCCATGAAATATCTCTTGTGATTGAACTGTTGGACTTGATCCTTTATAACAACTATTTTTATTAGGAGAGAATTTCTATCTACAAAAACTGGGGTGGCTATGGGGTCCCTATGAGCCAGCTTGGCTAACATAGTGATGTCATACTGGGAAAGGGAGAACATATTAAATAACGAATCGGTAGTAGTGTCTAAGATCAAGTACTACACCCGCTACCTGGATGACATCTTTATTTTATTAGAGGGTGAAGAAGCTGATAGCCTGTTATTATTAAATTTACTTAACTCCACTGACTTTTAGTTTTACCTCTTCCTTTAACACTGAGGCAATAGCCTATTTAGACGTATGGTTGGCTTAAAATGACATCTTGAATAAATATGTGGCCAGTATATATAGAAAGCCTACCTACTCTAATTCTTTTCTTCATTTTAGTAGCTGCCATCCTAGCTACCAAAAAGGTCTGTGGCTAAGGGTCAGCTCGTACGAGCAGCCCGGATGGTGAGCCTGGACGATGATTTTCTTAGGGAATGTGACCTTCTTAAGAATATGTTCCTTCATAGAGGCTATCCGCTTAACTTATTAGACAATTTAGTCAATGAGGTGATTAACAAAAGATCCAGTGGGTTTTACAAACCTATACTGAACATCAGTTCTTCCAGGTTGGCCGAGTCTAGGTTAGAATGTATAGGTGGAACTACTCCTATACACAATAATAACACTAGATTAATTCTTACATACTGTCCAAGTAGTAGGTCTATTATGGACATCATTACTAAGAACTGGAAATTGTTCCGTTCAAACCTTGCAATTTTGAACAAACTGGGAGTTAAACCTGAGGTTACATATAGAAGGGGTAAAATATGAAAATGTTGTTGGAACAACCTGAGCGGCAGAGTACCCGTACTCCTGGGATGTTCAAATGTCAAAACTGCAATCAATGTCGTCACATTCTTGAATCAAACCGATTTGACATTGATAATATTAGATATGACATTAGATGCAGATGCACTTGTAACTCTAAATGGTGGTCTATGTGGCATTATGCCAAAAATGTACAGGTTTTTATGTAGGTAAAACCGAGCGTAGATTTAAAGATCGGATCTACGAACATCAATATGCAATTAATAAAGCGAAGATGAAAATGCTCTTGCTAAACACATCATCCAGCATAAAGACCACCATTTTAAGTTTATGGTTATAGAACAAATGCATGACACTATTAGAGGAGCCCCTGTACACCTATTATTAGAGGCGTCTGAATTGCGATGGCAAATTAGATTAAATGCCTATGCTCTACCAGGTCTCAATGAAGGCTGCTCTATTAGCAGCCTTCTTAAACTTAAGAACCTGGTTAGATAGTCTTTTTGCCTTTATGAGTTTGTAACACACTCTAACTGTTTTGTGATTTGTACTTGTTTGCATCAGGTAGTGGCTAGTGTCTATTTAGATGATAGGCTAATAACTGGCTGATTTTATGATTGTTTAGTTTAATTTTAATTTTAATATAATGTGAGTGATTGAACTCAAGTCTTGTGAGCTTGCGTTTTAACTTTAAAATTTTTATTCATGGTTCAAGGTGTGCCTGATTGGTTAATTGAACCTTTGACTTAATACTGCTGTATATTTAAGCTGCTGTTCAGTTAAATGTAGTTTGTAATACTTTTTGTCTGAGGAAGTCTGTGTACACCACAGACGAAAAGCGCTTCATTAAATTCAACTTAAATTCAACTTTATTTTCCTGTGACTTCTGTGGTACTTCTGTGTGTTGCCCTATTGCTGTGAATCCTGATATTATTTCCTGGTTTGTGCTGTTTAGTACAAAGTGTAAAAAAGAATTAGAACAGGTGGGCTTCCTAAAAACACTGGATAAAAAGCAAATGATAATGGAATCCTTGCTTAACAGAATATTAAGAAAACTAATCTCTGAAAAATTATGTTGGAAAGTGAATTCCAAAAAAATCCGTAGTACCATGCAAGAATTGAATGAACATGTCCAATAATTCAATACCACCACTCCACAAAATAAAAATCTGTAGTCTAGAGATTGCCTTCCCTATCAAGGACTGATATCAGAATAAAGGCAGAGAGCAAGAAATAGGAGGATTCTAAGTAAAAGACCAGCACTAGTAGAGTTTTTAGTAGAATATAAAACAAAAACTGCTATTAATGAAGAAATAATTAGTAGGGCATATAAAATATTGCATGATAACTGTAGGAATCAATTGGTGGAGGTTAGAAAGGATTAGAAAGAGAATGGATAAGCTATTCACAAAGAAATAATAGGAGAATATATGTATGGCTCCTAAATATGCCACAAAGCCTAGAGGATTTATTATCTTTGCTTGAAAGTATTTGCAAAGATATTTTTATACCCCAAGCAGACTACAAAGAATTTTTCCTCAGATAGACTGCAAATGTTGGAGGTGTGATAGAGAAGAAAGGGATATCTGTGAACATAGTTTTTGGGTGTATAATGAGTTAGCAGACTTTGAAAACTCCTTGAAGACTACTTTGTCAGAAATACTGGGTGAGCAAATTGGTCTAATTAAGGAAAATATTTTTCTTGGGCTGTGATACAGAATTGGAATTACCTAGACATAGTAAGGCCTTGCTGAAATTAATTCTGGTGGCTGAAAAAAAAACATTAATTAGAAAATGGAAATCCAAGTCTAAACCAACTGTACTAGAAGTAGTGAAAATAGTAACAGAGATATTGGAAGTGGGATCTTTGGAAAATAGAAGGGGCAAATCACATAGAAAATGGGAATTGTGGGAACAGTACATTCAGAATAATGTTTTGGAGGAAGAACAAGGTTTAAGAAAAGATAGGAATTGAATGAGTTATATAATGTTTAAATGAAAATGAGTTTATAGATTATAAGTGATGTATAAGGCTTGCAATTGAAAATTTGTCAATATGGTTTGTTGTACTTGATGTATGATTTCCTATGTCATAAGTGATAACTCAAAGGTTTTTCTTATTTAAATAAATGCAGCAGCATATTTAGGGCAATGCATTTTTATTAAATCTAGTAAAATGAACAAGCAATTTCACAAAAGTTTCTTCAGGTTCTATTCAACCAAGCCCAAAGCAACAGGGAATATATAACCATACAAAATGTGGTGTAATGACATAATAGGGATCGTCAAGATTCAAAGAAATATTGCATAAGTTATTTGAAATATATTAAATGTCATCATTATTTCATAATGAACAAGGGGCTTGTGCTTGTTTCCTGCCTTTCCTGTAACTAGTCTAGTCCAGGTACAGATTAGCTGTATCCAGGACACTTTGTAAGCTTCGGAGTCCACCAAGCCTTTCTGTGTTGGAGGGAAGCCTTCTTGCTTATCAGTGGGAGTGGTAAGCATTAGGTAGCCTATTTACCACAAGAGGAGTGGTTCCTGGCCCAGAAATTGTAGCTATTGGTCATTTGGGCAGTTTTTCCATTTCTCTCAACTTTCTGGTTTTAAAGCCCATGTTTGCACTTGATCCACACCTTTCCCATAACTAGTATAGTTCAGGTACAGATTTGCTGTATCCAGGACTGTTTGTAAGCTTCTGAGCTCCCCCAAGCCTTTGTGTTGGAGTGGAGCCTTCTAGCTTATCAGTGGGAGTGGTAAGAACTAAGTAGCCTGTCTATCACAAGAGGACTGGTTCTTGACCCAGGAATTGTAGTTTACTGATCATTTGGGAAGCTGTCCATCTCTTTCAACTTTCTCATTTAAAAGACCACATCTGCGCTTGTTTCCCATCATTCCTATAACTAACCTACTGGAAAGCACTAGAAAGCCTTAAACTGATACAAGCCTTCTAGCTTAAAAAAAGAGTCTTTGGAGTGATTATCAGTTTTCTGTATTTTCTTGCTGTACTTAACTGTTTTCTGCCTAAATGCTGATTTTCCTGTATTTATTGTGATTTAAAAGCTTGTTTTTTTTACATATTGTATTTATTTAATGGCCTGCACTTTTAAAAAGTCATTTTTTGTTTAAATAATTTAACTGTTGTAAGCTACACGCTAAAGTACGATAGCCTTTTCTGATCGCTTGTAGTCGTTTAAAGCTGTTTTAAGTGTACTTTTTATTTTTGCCTTACCTTTTCAAAAAACAAAACAAAAAAAAAACATCCCTCGTTTCCCACCCTTCTAAGCTAGTATAGTCCAGTTTTCAGGCTAGTGCTGAATTCAGGGCTGTGTTACAAGTTTCTGAGTTACCCATACCTTACTTGGATTGAGGGAATTATCTCTGTTCACCTGTGAGAGAGGGGAACTTTGAGCAGCCATCTGTCCATGGAGCAGTGGTTCCAGCCCAGAAGTTAGTAGTTTAAAAAGCAAGTTTGCACGGTTTTGCACACCAGGCAGCACTGGTTAGCTACAGTTCCCAGATCATCTAAGTCTCCTCTTCAATTTTTCCCTTAAAACTAGTTAACACTCAACCTAAGCACTCAAAAAGCATCCTGCAGTCCAGCACTTGTTCAGACCTAATAGCAAGCACTAATATACCCCGACACTTGATTGCCCAGTAGGGCAAGGCTCTTTATCCACCCCTCACCAGCCTAGCGACTAAGCAGCTCACCCTACTATTCAGGCATGACCACAGGGCAACTTCAGGTGTACTCTGCAATCCAGCTGGTGAACCTGGGTATCCTGAGGCAATGTTACAACTGCCTCATGTACACAGACAACCCTCTCCTCTTACCAAAAAAACACTAACATATGTGAGAGATGCAATTATACAGCCAAACTGGAGGCTAAGGTCTCTCCACCCAAGACTGAAACAGACAGTTATGAGGAGAAGGTTAACACTTGCACCACACCTCCAGCTTCACACAGACCTACTAAACCAGCACTGGCAAAAAATACACATAAATACACTAAATCATATTCAGAAGCTTTAAATAAAAACCTGCAAAAGCATCAGAGCACTCCAAAGCAGTCACCCAAAAAACCTGCACCTCCCATCACAAACCAGACCATACATAAAACACCAAATCAATGTGCCGCACAATCACAGCCCTTAAGACGAAATAACACATCCAACACAGTAGTAATTGGTGACTCTATAGTCAGGCACACTGATGCCCCACTCACTAGGCTGGACAAAGAGAAGGTTATTGTTAGCTGCCTGTCGGGAGCCAGAATCTGCCACATAACACAAGCACTCAGGTCACTCCAGAACAAGTACAAATATGACTCTGTCATTGTTCATGTTGGTGTGAATGACCTGAGATATACCTCCATGGACTACAAGAAAAGAGACATGGGACAGCTCTCTAATCATGTAGCCCAGGCGGGTATGACCCTGACCATGAGTAGCATCCTGCCCTCACCAAGAATACCTCAGTATAAAGAAAAAAATGATAATTTTCAACAATTGGCTAAGCTTTTGGTGTCATTCAAAGGGGATCCAGTGTCTGTCAGCCTGGGACAACATGCTCAACAAGTCACGTTGCTTTGCAAGGGACGGCTTGCACCTGTAACCCCTAGGCTTTCGAATACTGGCCAAGGCTCTTGCTGCCTCCATAGTGTCTTTTTAGGCAAGGCTCAAAAGTCAAACCCATCTCCATAAACAGCACAAATAAAAAAATGAGGGTTATGCTACTCAACGCCAGGAGTTCAAATCTCAAAATGCATGCGCTCGAAGCACTCCTCAGTATGGAGAACGTCGACATCTGTCAGCACTCTGCCAGTCTTGCTGACATAGCATGCTTTGAATGAGTTGCAGGTAGCTTAATAAATGACACATATACTTTCTTTGTACATGGATGTTCCAAAGAAATGCCTAAATCAATCAACTACAATAATTATAACTCCTACGGCGGTGGGTCCCCTTTATATTCGATAACAGAATAGGTGCATCAACCTTATAACTGTCTCTTATGATGTTTTTATTGCAAGACATAATTATTGTGGGTGCCAATCAATAAATTTAAAAAAAAATTCATGATCTCAGTCACTTAATTAGACTTCTTGCATACCAGTTGTCACAGGGATCAGTGTTTTAAAAGCAATATTTGGGGGGGGGAGACAGAAGACAGAGTTTGCAAGCTACCCCATAGAGATAATAACTGCAGACAGCTGACCACAATTTATAATCTATGAAACTTTTTACTAAACATTTAATGAGGCTGTGTGAAAACAGGTATGCTACTAAAGGTGCCAAACTCCCTCATTAAAGCTCTGCCACTACTAATGAAATTTATCAAGTCATGTTTCATTCTCATGAGCAAACCTTACAGGTCATGCATCCATCTGTTTTCACTGTCATTTGGCAGGGATTTATCAATGGATGGTATTCCCGGTTATTATGCAAATGGGTAAAGGCAACTAACAAGTATTGCAAACAAGTAAAGCAAAAGGGGCAAATCATATAAAAAATACAAAAATAATGAGATGCAAATGAGAAATGATTTAAAATTGTGTATGCTAACAAGTCCTACATAAATTGAAATGTTTCCATGCCACGTACAAATTCATTACAAAATGTAAAACCGCAACTTTTCTACTGACTTTGCATTCCATGATGATGCTGTCCACTGCTGCTAGCCTAATTCCCAGTGTGAGTGGCTTATCATGACCAAACCAAGACCTCTTGTGCCTATAGGTCCTTGCCAGCAAAGAAAGGAAAGAGTAATTCATTATGATTTTGAGACTCAGAAAATCATTGACAAGATTCAGAGTGGCAGGAATATTATGAGGGTCTTACTGAGCATGTATGATCCCCACAGGAGTACTGGTGGAATGTGTGGCCTTTCTGTCCCTATGGATACTATGTTATGTATAGCCCTCGCTACACTTGGCGTGAGGACCTTCCAGAGACAGACTAGAGGCACACTGGGTATGCCATAAGCTTCTGTCCTGAGGATACTTGAGGAGTTGCTGGGTAACTCTTGGCACATGAGGATCAATATATTTATTTCTTGGTGTCACCTCCGGAGTGAATCTGGACTTGTTGTGCCTTGCATGTGATGGCACATTTCCCTGAAGTGCTTGATATGATAGATTGTGCCATGCTGCAATAAGGTTGCCATCTTGTAAATGGGGTGGAGGGCAATACCCCAATAGGAAAGGCTACCTTTTCATCAACTGCCAGGTTGTTTGTGATGCATGGGGGTGGAACATCGTCATGTTTGGCATTAATCCTAGCTGAGCATGTTTCCAATATCTAGCACACTAGTTCACTCTTCTGGTTTTTCCTGCAAAATAGGATTCACTGATAATTTTTTTGCACTTAAAAATATGTTCTTTATATGTATATCTGTATCTACACATATTTATATATGTGTATGTGTGTGTGTGTCTATATATATATATATATATATATATATATATTAACCATGAAAAGGTCAATCTTAACAATGCAATCCATTAATTTGTTCAACCCATATGTGTGACATCCTGCATATTCATTAGTTTACAATGTCGAATGTCATACTGATGAATGCAAAGTTGGTATTATTCGAAATCCGGTTTCACCTGCTTGCCTTTTCAGCAGTATATATTCCAACTCCGAGATCGCACTTCATTGAGGAAAAGGATTAATTTTCTGATCTGAACTGTACTGCAATCTCTCTTCATTACATCAAACACATATAAACGAATGCACAGTGACATTCGCTGTACAAGACACTCTTAGATTTGAAGGTTGGCAATACAAGAATCAAACAGCTTCCGTTTCACATTCCCATTTTCACCAAAATTCATTCTTCATGGTTTGGAAGTGATCCGTTCTTTCATGGCAGCTCCCAATTCCCGTCCTACTATGACGAAAGATGGGTAGCAGACAGCAGTTATTAGAGACCTCATATGGCAGGCTCATGCACAATATAGAGGTGCATAGGTAGAGAGACAGTCTGGTCCAGAACAATGGACAATGACATTCTGATTAGCGTTTCCCTTCCTGTAAAAAACACAGTGTATAATTGATAAATACCGAACAAAGTGTGAATTATGCTTTGTGGTGAATTGTCAACTGTCACTGTTCATCAGTCTTCCCCACTCATCTTTAAATATATATACATTTTTTTATTGCAGTACATGTATTGATATTATTGTTCGTAAAAGTCAATGCCTGAGTGCTCAGACACACTTATTAGTCATGTCATAATATATAATGTAAGGAATAACTACATTTTTAAATAACTTTCACAAGACTTCTGCTTAGGTGGTGTACAGATTCTCATGAGGTTGCAAATGTTATTTCATTACTTAACATGAGTTCATATTTTGCACTTCAAATGGAACATTTAACAGGCTTTTTAGTATTATGCAATGTTTTCTCAGTTTTACCATTACATTTTTGAAATTACTTCTTAGATCTTTCTTAAGTCACTGCACATCAGATTTCATTTCCTCATACACAAGTTGTCTCCTCAGGCATTCATCATTTGTACACTGTGGAGGCTAAAGTGGGAACAGTGATAGATTAAACGGCAGGATCATGCGCTGTTTCTTTTTTATTTTTTAAGTTGTATGGGCTATAAAACTGCTGAATTAAAAGTTGCTATAATGGTAGATCCTTAATGATATGAATGAGTACAATTTGAATGACATGTCATGACATACAGCTTTCTTTCCAGACAGTTTGTTTACTTGTAAGCAGTATCATCATTGAAATTAAATGCATGCAGATGCTTGTCTTAGCAATGGGTTAAAGTCTCCACTCGTATAATCTGCAATTTTTTCTTTTGTTTTTTGTTTAGGTAATTTTTTAAAATTTTTTTATTACCTCATTCCCTTTGCAGTTAAACCCACTTACTCAAATGCTTTTTTGCATTTCACAAGTGCATGACCTTACCAACAAGTGAGATCAATAGTAAAGAGGCAACTGGTAAGCACAGGCCATATGATAAGTATAGATAAGGATTGTGAAAATTAGTGAAATAACTTATTGGATATGTTTTGTAAAAGGGGATATCCAAACACTCCAGTTTTTGAATTTTGCAGACAAAGTTAGTAGGAAAAGAAGCAATGGCAAGTACCAGTCCTCCCAGGAAAGGAGCCGAGAGATCCTCTATCATTACATGAAAGAAAACAGATTAGTCAGGTTAGATTACCTTTGGAGGGTTTGCCTGACAACAGTTCTTTGAAATTTAGTAGAGCAGTGTTTGTAACATTACACAGTGATCGCGCTTGAGTGAGATAGATTTTAAAAATTAACTGGTGTTTATTAACACAACATAAAGAAATAGGTGACGAAATAGGAATTAGACCTAAAATAGTATATAAGAGGAGTGTGAACTTTAAAAGGGTTTTTGAGCGGATTGTAAATCCTGGGAATGTTTCACCTTTTATGAGAAAATGTGGGAGGTGAAACTATTGTAAATACATCCAAGTTGAGGAAACATACAAGGCTAAAGGTAAAAGGTATGATGTAAAAGGGAAATTTAGTTGCGATACAACAGGGGTGGTTTATGTGGGCATGACACAGGGTAAAGTCCAAAAGCAAATTTACAAACATCTATATGAAATAAGGAAAAATAAACCCAAGAATGCACTAAAAAAACATATAAATAACAATGGTGAACATCTATCTAAGCTGAAGAGGGGGGATATATTAACTTGTATTACACTTCAAGTTAATGTGGTGCTATTCATTGTCCACTGAGTTTTTTTAATTAGGTCATTCTTACAGTTCTTTTTTATTTACAGAAGTTGACAAAGGTTTAATGCTGTTTTATAATGCTTACTTCAATGTTGTGTGTATTTAGGTTGTGGGGAAATACATTCTTTTATAGCTGTGTTAAGGTGATTAATTCAAGTGTCACGTTATGTAATTTGTGCTACGAAATGTATTAGGCTGGGTTTGCTGTTCATTCTGATAAAGTCCTGATTACCATGGATGAAAGGGCTTAATTTTTAATAAATGACAGAGTCAGACTCTGCCATTGTTTCTTCCTTTTGCTTTTTATTATTTAAGTTGGTGGTAGTGGGGAACTTGGAAAAGAACCAATGGGGGCCCATGGACCAACATTGAAGAGGAGTTATTTTGGCAGTTGTTTTGTAAAGCACATAATTGACCAGGGTAAAGGAGTTCCTCTCAATAGTACCACTGTTGAAGTTTAAATAATTGATTAAATAGGTAGAGAGAAATTAATTGTAAAAGATGAGTCTTAAAGTTGAGTGTGTTAAATTCTTGTGATATGTTTTATAACATTTTATGCACATATATTACATGTCTCCAAACATATCACAAACCATATATTCAAGAGCTTCTCTTGTCCTATATATGTAAACAGGTCATCAAAGCTCTATCTAAAGCAAAAACACAGCATCTATGGGTCCTGATGGCATCCCAGCATGCATTCTAAACAAACTAAAACATGAATTAGCAACCCCCTTAGGCAGCCTATTTAACCACAGCCTGATTAAGGGATTTGTTTCAGCTGAATTGAAAACCATGACCGTCATCCCCCTCCACAAGGGCGGTTTAGCAACAGATCTGGTGAATTATAGACCCATAAGCCTGACTACCCTTATCTGCAAGGCCATATTGTGTATCATCATGGTCCTCATAAAGAAAGATATAGGTGACCTCTAAACCATTGATCCAACCCAGTTTGGCTTTGTAAAGGGTCAATCATGCCTGCTAAACTTAGTAGATGTTCTCAAAAATGTGTCCGGGGCCATAGATGAGGGAAAATCTGTACACACAGCACATCGGCAAAGATCTTTGACACAATTCCCCATTCAGGCAATATTGACAAACTTACCACCTAAATGTCAACCCTTTTTTTGTTAGGTTGGTCACAAATTGGCTCACTAACCATACACATGCTATCAAAGTGGGTGACTCCACCTGAACCAGCAGACCTGTCACCAGTGAACCTCCATAAGGGTCAGTACTGGACCCCCTTTTGTTATCATTTACTTTTCAGAAGTTCAGGCCAAAATAATGGGGATGTGGCAGACTAGGTTTGGGGATGACTGCAATCTTGGCTTGATCATTAACTCCCCAATTGACAGACAATGTCAGTATACTCCAAGAGGGGCTTACACAGACCAGTAACTGGTGCCAAAGCCATGCACTCAAGCTAAATGCAAAAAAATTCATCCTCATCCGCTTCAGTAAAAACAATGTCCCTACTAACTATCAAATAAACAACAATACATTAAGATACGCCAAATATTGTAGGGTCTCTGGCAGAAGGAAGCAAAGTCCAAAAAATATCACCACAGTTCTATTTAAAGTCAAACCTCAGTTCCACTTAAGAAATAATGAAGTACAGCAAGTAGTACATACAACGCAGATCTGATTTATTAGAAAACGTTTGCGCTTTCACCCAAAGGCTTCCTCAGATGTACATACACATTACTCATGAAAGATTTAAATAGTCAGTAACAAAGCCCTATTGGTTAATCATTAACATAATGCTTAGCAACTACTAATTATGTGAAATGCTATAAAAACAGATATTGACTTAAAAACATTCATATACAAAGATGTATATTAGAAATTACTATATATATATATATATATATATATATATATATTAAAGCTACACAAAACATATTAAAAATATATTATATGTGCAATTCTAAAATCATCGCATATAAAACATATAAAACATCGCAAAGAAAAAAAACATTCCTTGTCTAACCATAAAATAAATGGAAAATAATTAAGGAAAAAATACTATTACTACTAAAATAGGCATCAGCCAAATAGAAATAAACTAGTGTATGCAACTACTTGCATTTATGTGGGTACTACAAAATGAGCAATATTATGGCTCCTAAAAATAAACGACAGCTAGGATGAAGTAAACTATTATATACAACTTCTAATAGTTGTATAGGTACAAAATATATGTGACAAGGGTGTAAACATATCTACAACTGATGCTTCCTAGGTCTAGAGCATCTCTTCTTCCTGAGAATGGGTCTAATATTGACCCTCTCATTCAGGCCTGGGGGTCTGTCAGCTTTACACCTGATAATCCACCTCATCTCACTTTCTAGTGTCTGATTAATGATGTCTCCTCCCCTGCTGCTCTCAGCTATTTTATGAATTACAAAAAACCTAAAGGTATGTGAAGGTCCTGAAGATTTGATGTGTTTAGCTAAGGCATTAGTATCAGTGCCAAGTCTAACATGATATAGATGTTCCCTAATACGTTCTCTCAGTGACCTATTAGTTTTACCTATGTAGAATGAAGTGCAGGCTTGACACCTAGCTAAATATACTACATTCTTACTCATGCAATTGGTCCCTGTATTAAATTCATAGACTCGATTATTATTGGGACAAACAAAAGTTGTGGCATTGTCTATAGCCACACACTGATTACACTTATTACATGGAATCGTATTATGGGTATAACTATGGTCACTTTCATACTTGCCTGATATGCCTTTGTAACATAACATACTTCTCAAATTAAATTTATTCTTATATACAATCTTTGGTTCTGGACCAACTAAATCCCTTATTTCCTGATCCAAACCAAGAACATCCCAGTGTCTAAGCAATGCATTTTTGATATATATATAGCATCTTTAGTATAGTATAACGGAGCTCTTAAAACCTCCTCCACTTGTTTTTCTTTTACAGTAACAAATTCACACCTTTCAGAAAAGTAAGGTTTCGCTATGGTAGACCTGAGATCATCTACATCTCGTAACATATACTCAAACATATTATCCGTGTATCCTCTTTCAAGGAACATGTTCCGTAATTTAGCTAACTCTTCCTGATATCCAGTGTAACTAGGATTCAATCTCAAAGCTCTCATAAGCTGGGCTTTCAAAATGCTGTCAAAGACATATCTGGGGTGCATACTCTGACGGTGTAATAGGGTATTCTTATAGCATGACTTCCTATGGATGGAAGTATTAATTAACCCGCAAGGTAATCTATTAATACTGACAGCGAGGAATGAAATGGAATCTCTAGAATAACATAATGTAAACTTCAAAAAATTGGTAGACTTATTAAGTTCCTCAATAAATAGCAACAAACAATCAACATCTCCATGCCAAATAAAAAAGAGGTCATCCACAAACCTCTTATAAAATCCCACATTCTCTATAAATCCACTGGTTTTAAAGAGGAAATCTTCTTCCCAATATGCCATCACTATGTTGGCGTAGCTATTGGCACATGGAGTGCCCATAGCTACTGCCTCTGTAAAAAACACAGCATCTCCAAACATGAAAACGTTATTATGCAAAATAGTTTCCATGAATAAACATAACATATCTATCATCTCATCTGTGTATGAAGAATGTAGGTGTAAGAACCTCTGCATATAATTAACTCCAATCTCATTTGGAATCATAGTGAAGAGGCTAACTACGTCAATGGTCACCAAGACATATTCACAAAAATCACTGAGATGTCTTAAATATTCATATAATTCGAGTAAAAATTGTTTACTATCTCGTAGAATATGTGGGATTCTGTCTACTATGGGTCTGACAAAATGTTCAATGTAAACAGACATGGGTTCTGTAAGCCAACCTTGACCTGCAACAATGGGTCTCATTGGGGGTCTTACCACTGATTTATGTACCTTGGGTAACCCTTGTGTAATGGGTAGTCTAGGATTACTAACTTTCAAATAATTATACAACTCTCTAGACACTACTCCAGTTAATAACAGATCATCCAACATCATATAGACATTAAACACTAAGTCCGTAACCATAGCCATATCAGCTGGTTGGTAAAAAATTTCATCACACAAAAGTTCACTCATAATGTCAGTATAACCACCCACGTCCATTACAACTATAGGACCTCCTTTATCAGCAGGCCTGATAATAATTGATTTATCAGTCCTCAATGTATTCAAGGCATGTCTCTGACGAAAATTCAAGTTAGATTTATAAGTAGGCCTAACTCCTTCATAATGTCTGTAAATATCTTCTTCCACAAGTCTGGAAAAAACATCCAATAGTGGATGTAGCTGTGGTATGTATACACTGTTAGTGCGGAACCCCATGTCCATTTTACCTATATTGTCTTTCCCAAAATCTAACTTCAATTGTATATTTCTTACATAGGTCTTAATATCTATAACAGAATCAACCAAGTCTCCTCTACTGGTTGGAATAAAGCTTAAACCTTTATCCAGTACTTGTTCCTCATATAAAGTGAGTTTCCTACTAGAGATATTAACAATCAACGAACCCCCGTTCTTTCCCACATTTTCTTTAACGTAGGGCCCTGTTGTTCGTTGCCTGAACCTTTCCTTTTTTGGCGACCCCTGCTCATGGACCTCTTTCTCCCTGCATATTGTTGCTGTGCTATTGGGAAAGGGGTACACGCTGCCTGAGTACCCATATTATTGAAGGATGCATTAATAGTTGGTGTCTTCCTTCTCACCACTACATCAGCATATACATGCTGCCCAGTATGACCATTATTGGGTTCACCTAAGTCTATATCTGCATTATATGTATTGCATCTATCAGTGGTCAGAGAGGGTGCAACATTAACAACATCAGATGAAACTTTAAAAGCATCACTATTAGCCGTATTAACTGCATTTATCTCTATCACTTCAGTGACATTAACATTCCTTGTTTCTGTTACATTATTAGCCACAGTGTTAACATTATATGTCCTACTAGGACGATTCGTGTAACCCTCACTATCATGAGGCCTGGGTTAAGAAAAAATATTATTTTTGAAATCCATAGAGTCCCTTAAAATTTTAGATTTCTTCTGCTCTAACAAACGTTTCTCAAACAGAGAGACGTTGTCGAGCACTTTGTCAAGTCTCAAGTCAATGGCCAAGTTCTCATACTTCGCCTTTATCTTTTCATGCAGTTCATTTACAGACTTTCGTAATGCATCCTCTTCGGGTGCATGAAACTCAATTAACAGTCGCATGTAGTTAAAACTCAACCCTAGGTTGAGTTGTTGCCATTTGTAAAGCAATCCTGGAAAAGTACTACCGGATGTGGGCATTTTTAAAATGCGTAACCCACGCGGTACAATATTTTTTGCCAAACATACCTCGAAGTGTTGCCGCTGCAGCTGTAGTTTCTTAAGTTTTATGAAATCCATTTCCAGTTGATTCAAATCATCCGTCAAGTTGGCTGCATTCAAATCAGTGTTTGCTTCCTCCGAATAATCCAAATTGGGTTCGTACAGCATGAGAAGATTCTCTGTGCCAGAGACACAGTTAGAATACCTTTCGCCCTTCCGATTGGTCAGCTCAGACGTCGTCGGAACATAAGGCAATTCCACGTTAGCATCAAGTTTGTCTGCCATCCTCCTGGGTTGGTGTAGTATAAATAGCCAGATAAACACGAAACAAATAAGCACACCAATCCAACGGAGCTTGGACCCCACAAAGTAAAATAAATAAATGATAAAATACGCCAAATATTGTAGGGTCACTGGCAGAAGGAAGCAAAGTCCAAAAAATATCGCCACAGTTCTATTTAAAGTCAAACCTCAGTTCCACTTAAGAAATAATGAAGTACAGCAAGTAGTACATACAACGCAGATCTGATTTATTGGAAAACGTTAGCGCTTTCACCCAAAGGCTTCCTCAGACGTACATACACATTACTCATGAAAGATTTAAATAGTCAGTAACAAAGCCCTATTGGTTAATCATTAACATAATGCTTAGCAACTACTAATTATGTGAAACGCTATAAAAACAGATATTGACTTAAAAACATTCATATACAAAGATGTATAATTGAAATTATTACATATATATATATATATATATATATATATATATATATATATATATATATATATATATATTAAAGCTACACAAAACATATTAAAATATATATTATATGTGCAATTCTAAAATCATCGCATATAAAACATATAAAACATCGCAAAGAAAAAAACATTCCTTGTCTAACCATAAAATAAATGGAAAATAATTAAGGAAAAAATACTATTACTACTAAAATAGACATCAGCCAAATAGAAATAAACTAGTGTATGCAACTACTTGCATTTATGTGGGTACTACAAAATGAGCAATATTATGGCTCCTAAAAATAAACGACAGCTAGGATGAAGTAAACTATTATATACAACTTCTAATAGTTGTATAGGTACAAAATATATGTGACAAGGGTGTAAACATATCTACAACTGATGCTTCCTAGGTCTAGAGCATCTCTTCTTCCTGAGAATGGGTCTAATATTGACCCTCTCATTCAGGCCTGGGGGTCTGTCAGCTTTACACCTGATAATCCACCTCATCTCACTTTCTAGTGTCTGATTAATGATGTCTCCTCCCCTGCTGCTCTCAGCTATTTTATGAATTACAAAAAACCTAAAGGTATGTGAAGGTCCTGAAGATTTGATGTGTTTAGCTAAGGCATTAGTATCAGTGCCAGACTTGTGGAAGAAGATATTTACAGACATTATGAAGGAGTTAGGCCTACTTATAAATCTAACTTGAATTTTCGTCAGAGACATGCCTTGAATACATTGAGGACTGATAAATCAATTATTATCAGGCCTGCTGATAAAGGAGGTCCTATAGTTGTAATGGACGTGGGTGGTTACACTGACATTATGAGTGAACTTTTGTGTGATGAAATTTTTTACCAACCAGCTGATATGGCTATGGTTACGGACTTAGTGTTTAATGTCTATATGATGTTGGATGATCTGTTATTAACTGGAGTAGTGTCTAGAGAGTTGTATAATTATTTGAAAGTTAGTAATCCTAGACTACCCATTATACAAGGTTTACCCAAGGTACATAAATCAGTGGTAAGACCTCCAATGAGACCCACTGTTGCAGGTCAAGGTTGGCTTACAGAACCCATGTCTGTTTACATTGAACATTTTGTCAGACCCATAGTAGACATAATCCCACATATTCTACGAGATAGTAAAAAATTTCTACTCGAATTATATGAATATTTAAGACATCTCAGTGATTTTTGTGAATATGTCTTGGTGACCCTTGATGTAGTTAGCCTCTTCACTATGATTCCAAATGAGATTGGAGTTAATTATATGCAGAGGTTCTTACACCTACATTCTTCATACACAGATGAGATGATAGATATGTTATGTTTATTCATGGAAACTATTTTGCATAATAACGTTTTCATGTTTGGAGATGCTGTGTTTTTACAGAGAGACGGCGTAGCTATGGGCACTCCATGTGCCAATAGCTACGCCAACATAGTGATGGCATATTGGGAAGAGGATTTCCTCTTTAAAACCAGTGGATTTATAGAGAATGTGGGATTTTATAAGAGGTTTGTGGATGACCTCTTTTTTATTTGGCATGGAGATGTTGATTGTTTGTTGCTATTTATTGAGGAACTTAATAAGTCTACCAATTTTTTGAAGTTTACATTATGTTATTCTAGAGATTCCATTTCATTCCTCGATGTCAGTATTAATAGATTACCTTGCGGGTTAATTAATACTTCCATCCATAGGAAGTCATGCTATAAGAATACCCTATTACACCGTCAGAGTATGCACCCCAGATATGTCTTTGACAACATTTTGAAAGGCCAGCTTATGAGAGCTTCGAGATTGAATCCTAGTTACACTGGATATCAGGAAGAGTTAGCTAAATTACGGAACATGTTCCTTGAAAGAGGATACACGGATCATATGTTTGAGTATATGTTACGAGATGTAGATGATCTCAGGTCTACCATAGCGAAACCTTACTTTTCTGAAAGGTGTGAATTCGTTAATGTAAAAGAAAAACAAGTGGAGGAGGTTTTAAGAGCTCCGTTATACTATACTAAAGATGCTATATATATCAAAAATGCATTGCTTAGACACTGGGATGTTCTTGGTTTGGATCAGGAAATAAGGGATTTAGTTGGTCCAGAACCAAAGATTGTATATAAGAATAAATTTAATTTGAGAAGTATGTTATGTTACAAAGGCATATCAGGCAAGTATGAAAGTGACCGTAGTTATACCCATAATACGATTCCATGTAATAAGTGTAATCAGTGTGTGGCTATAGACAATGCCACAACTTTTGTTTGTCCCAATAATAATCAAGTCTATGAATTTAATACAGGGACCAATAGTATGAGTAAGAATGTAGTATATTTAGCTAGGTGTCAAGCCTGCACTTTATTCTACATAGGTAAAACTAATAGGTCACTGAGAGAACGTATTAGGGAACATCTATATCATGTTAGACTTGGCACTGATACTAATGCCTTAGCTAAACACATCAAATCTTCAGGACCTTCACATACCTTTAGGTTTTTTGTAATTCATAAAATAGCTGAGAGCAGCAGGGGAGGAGACATCATTAATCAGACACTAGAAAGTGAGATGAGGTGGATTATCAGGTGTAAAGCTGACAGACCCCCAGGCCTGAATGAGAGGGTCAGTATTAGACCCATTCTCAGGAAGAAGAGATGCTCTAGACCTAGGAAGCATCAGTTGTAGATATGTTTACACCCTTGTCACATATATTTTGTACCTATACAACTATTAGAAGTTGTATATAATAGTTTACTTCATCCTAGCTGTCGTTTATTTTTAGGAGCCATAATATTGCTCATTTTGTAGTACCCACATAAATGCAAGTAGTTGCATACACTAGTTTATTTCTATTTGGCTGATGTCTATTTTAGTAGTAATAGTATTTTTTCCTTAATTATTTTCCATTTATTTTATGGTTAGACAAGGAATGTTTTTTTTCTTTGCGATGTTTTATATGTTTTATATGCAATGATTTTAGAATTGCACATATAATATATTTTTAATATGTTTTGTGTAGCTTTAATATATACATATATATATATATATATATATATATATATGTAGTAATTTCTAATATACATCTTTGTATATGAATGTTTTTAAGTCAATATCTGTTTTTATAGCGTTTCACATAATTAGTAGTTGCTAAGCATTATGTTAATGATTAACCAATAGGGCTTTGTTACTGACTATTTAAATCTTTCATGAGTAATGTGTATGTACGTCTGAGGAAGCCTTTGGGTGAAAGCGCAAACGTTTTCTAATAAATCAGATCTGCGTTGTATGTACTACTTGCTGTACTTCATTATTTCTTAAGTGGAACTGAGGTTTGACTTTAAATAGAACTGTGGCGATATTTTTTGGACTTTGCTTCCTTCTGCCAGAGACCCTACAATATTTGGCATATTTTATCATTTATTTATTTTATTTTGTGGGGTCCAAGCTCCGTTGGATTGGTGTGCTTATTTGTTTCGTGTTTATCTAACAATACATTAAGTACAAACACTGTAGTGAGGGATTTGGGCACACAAGTAGACTGTGACCTAAACTTTGACCACCATGTGTCCACTGTAGTAAGAAAGGCATTCTACATCACACATTTGATTAACAAAGGCATAGACTCAAGAGGAAATAAAGGTTATAACCCCCCTATACTCATCTCTTATCAGGGTCTTGAGTATAATACCCCTTTGATATCTACAGTATTAGACACCCGCAGCAGCTGGAGACACCCCATAGATCTTTAACTAAGAAGATCCAGTGTCTTCAGCACAGTCTGTTACTGTACTGAGTAGTATATAGGTTGCTTAAGGGAGACTTGTGTCTGGCTTATAGATCAATCTCTGTCCCCAACCTGATGAAGTTGCTGCACATCCCTAAGTCAAATAAGAGTAGAAGTACCCACTCCAGTGTCCTAAATCTGACCTGCAATTTAAATAGGACATGTTGGAGAGACAAATTTATCTCACAGAGGATGACACTTCTCTGCTATCAATTCATGTTAAGCAGAGAACCTCTATGCCTCTGTTCAAAAGGACTCTAGTTGAATGGATGGGAAACCACAAATTCTTGCTGGGAATAGCTCCCACAGCCCTCTTGGACATGGGCAGTTATTACTAATAATAATCTTAGGCACTGAGTAGACTTTTTATCTTGAAATATAATGGGTGTAATAGGCTAGGCTTAAAACGACCCACGGGTCAATAGGCTAGTGACCTCCAATGAACTTGTGGTTTGAATTCTTGGTTGTTTTATTAGGCTGGTATTGCTAATCATGTGATTTTTCTTTTTTTAGTAATAGTAGTCATGTGAATTTTTGGAAGGGAAAATCATGTGATTTTTTTTTGTTCTTATTTAAGGATGTGGGATATCTGATGAAGTTTTGTACTGTTCAAAATGAAAGCACTAATGTTATTAAAAGTTTCTGCTATACCACATCCAAAAAAACAGTGACACCTTTTCCAGATATTCTGTTTAATTCCACAGCAAATTAATTATGAAAAGCACAATGAAAAAACTTGTCAGTTGATTTCTCTTAGCGCTTCGGCTGTACCAGCCTTTACAGAGTAACATTAACACAATGAATGCTCTCAGTATTACCTCTTATATTATACTTCGCTTCAATAAATCAATTAACCAATTAAAATATTTAAAGTGATATCTACACTATACATAACTAAAATAGCTGAAATCAAATAAAACTTTGCCAATGACATTCCTTATTCAGCCCGTTCGGCTGCAAAGTATTATATTTCATTATTAAAATTGATTCCTTCTTCCTTAATAAATATTTCAATAAATTTTCACCAGAAAAATGTAAGGTAATATGTTCCAAAACCGTTACCGTTAAACTATCAATTTCCCCTTTATGTACCATATTAAATGATCTGCTACTGGGCTATTAATTTTATTGTTCTTTATATCCCTAACATGCTCCTTAATTCTCTCACTTAAATTCATTTTGCTTTCACCTATATAAAAACAATTACATGAACATTTTATTGCATATATTATGCCTTCCGTTGTACAAGTAAAACATTCTTGTGTTTTAAATTTTTTTCCATTAATATAATGGAACATAGGTTCTACATATTGGCAAATAGTACATTTGCCACAAGGATAGGTACCCAGTCTCCTTATATTAGCTCTCATCAATTCTTTAGGTCTATTATATCTGCTGTGTACCAAAAAATCTTTTATATTTCGTCCTCTTTGATAAGATGTTCTTAATTCTATTTTCGATAGCCTACTTACTTGTCTCCTAATTATTTTCCAATATTCTCTTAATACTTTACTAAATCTATCTGAAAAAAACTGTATATTTAGCAACAAAAATATATACTGTTATTCTCTTTAACTAATTTCTTATTACTAATGTAACCCTTATTATTCTTGTCACTTTTAATATTATTTTCATAAATCTTCATATAACTGTCCATTCTTATTTGTTCATCATAACCTCTATCTAAAAACATTCTCATGGCTTTTATAGCCTCAGTTTTGGAATAATTTTCATCACTGCACAGTCTCCTAATTCTTAATAATTCTCCATATGGTATGGAGGCTAAAGTATGTGGAGGATGGCAGCTGGTTGCCTGTAACATCAAATTTTGTTGATCAAATTTTCTATGTATTTTGGTTTTAATTTTCTCATTATTTATACCTATAATAGTAATGTCAAGAAAATTAACTTTAAAGCCAACCTGCACTTGATTGTATTTAATTCCAAATCTATTTTCATTCATAAAATATAGAAACTCATCTACCTCTTCAATACCATTATGCCATATGAAAATGAGGTGGTCTATAAACCTGTAGTAATTTTTTTTACATATTTTTGAAAAAAGGCACTTCTATATATATGGGTGCTCTCCAAATATTCCATAAACATGTTTGCATACATGGGGGGCAAACGCTGCCCCCATGGCCGTGCCTTGTTTTTATTGATAAAGACTTCCCTCAAATTCAAATATATTATTTAAACAAAAGTCAACTAATTCTTTAATATATTGTGTTCTAGGATAATCTCCTAGAAAGAATTGTATAGCTTCCAAACCATATTTATGCTGGGTATTAGTATATAAACTAGTTA
The DNA here is from genome assembly GCF_019279795.1 of Protopterus annectens. NCBI lineage: Eukaryota > Metazoa > Chordata > Ceratodontiformes > Protopteridae > Protopterus > Protopterus annectens. Next base: position 292,894,502 of record NC_056749.1, on the reverse strand, counting down.
CATCTAACTACTAAAAAATACATATTTTCTAACCATTTAATGTTTTTAATCCTGTCCAGAAAGTCAAAGGAATCTTTGATGTATGATGGAAGTTTGATTACTTCCTTAAGCAACACCTCATGCAAAAAACATGCCAAATTGTGTGTAAAATATCCTGTGGCCGAAACTATAGGATGACCAGGAGGTTGTCGTAAATTCTTATGAATTTTTGGCACACAAAAAAATTTTGCTACTGTGTTCTCATTATTAATAAATTTCTTATTTGCTTCTGATGGTGAAAAATAATGTAACCTTACTCCTTTATTTATCAATACCTTGAACTTTTTTAAGGCCTGGTTCAAGATAGCAATATTCACCTTTTTATAAATGTCTTCATTATTTAAATGTTGCATACACATTTCATAATACATAGAAGAATTCATAACAACTAGTTTTCCCCCTTTATCTGAGGGTTTAAAAACAATGTTATCATTCCTTCCTAGTTGTTTCAGTTTATGCCATTCATTTCTTGATAAATTATATCTTTTCTCAGTGTTATTAAATTCATACAATTCTTTTTCAATTGTCAAATTCATGGCATTATTAAATCTTTGAATATTAACATTTTTAAATGGTGGCATAAAAGTACTTTTAGTAGTTATTGTACTAGTATCAAACATAACATATGCATTATTTTCTACTTCTGAATCACACGAATAAAAACTACTATCACTAGATAAATCAGTATTTTCATTAATTAAATTCATGTAATGCGTCTTATTATTATAAAAGTATTCTTTTAAATGCATTTTTCGAACTAATCTAAAAAGTTCCATTTTAATTTCATGCATTCTAGGGAAAGCAGTAGGGACAAATTTTAGCCCCTTCTGTAAAACAGACATTTCATCATTTATTAAAAGTTTATTGGTCTGAATGGCTTAGAGCATTTGTAGTTTTTCTCATTTTTGTACTGGGCCAGAATCCTTATGAGCAGCGCAACAGAGTTCTTCCTAGGTCAGAGAGCATTCAAACTCTGGTATTCAGGAATGTCCCCATAGATTCAGTCTGAAGGTACTGGTTCTCTAGGCAACCTAGCATGTTGCAGCCTGGTAAGTTTTGCTATCCATGGGCTTCGGGTCTGAAGTGAAGAGATACCTTCAGCCAGTCCAAGATGCTTCTGAAGGCTCACTGTCTCAGTTAGTGGCAACCACCAGAGGGCTCTATTCTCTCAATGTTGGGGTTGACCAATGCAACACCATCAGACAACAACAACATTTGTGGACCTCTGGACCAGAACTCTGTCCTGGGCTGAAATCCGCATCAACTCCCTTCCTTTACCCACACTCTTTGACCTCCTAATCTACTTCTTATCCAAACTACCCTCTCCCCTTACATTAATCGAATTTGAAAAATGGGGGTATATCCCCCACCAAAAATATAATACTCCTCCTTTCGCACTTCCTGCAAACACAACACTCTTGATATATTCCTTTTGTATTTCACTCTTTGTTTTGCCTCTCCTATTTCAAACTTGCCTGTCTTCATCTTTCCTATCTTCAATGGATCCAACAGGGTATCAACATGCCAGATGTGAAACACATTAAACCCTTTACATATTTTATAGATTAATAATAAAAGCTGTGCACTGCACTGTTCTCCTCAAATGGCTTAAGCGTGCTTGCACATACCTGCATTTAGTCATAATAATAAGTAATACTAATAAAAGTACACAAGCACTTACATTTCTGCAGTACACAGTAGTTCACATTTACTTTAAGGTTAACTTCTCTTCATTTACTTATTTGCTGAAAGTAGATGTTTTTTTCTAAAATGCCTTCTCATTGCCTTATTCAGGGAGAAAATAACTTGTTATTACTGGAGCAGCATAAAGTCATAGCAGAGCCTTTTGCAAATAATCACTACACAACTAGAAATCTGGGCACTATGACAACCACCACTAGACTTCAATAGATGTAATAGTTGAAAAAGAAAAATAAGTCCAAATATCTTTGTGCATGTATGCATGTATGTATATATATATATATATATATATATATATATATATATATATATATATGTTGTGTCTTTCGGCTTTTCCCGGTTAGGGGTTGCCACAGCGGAACTCCGGTCCACTAATGAGTGGCAGTAGATTTTTATGTGCCAAGTTGCCAGCTCTGACTCATAACCTTCAATGAAGGTATGCCCATTCATGCATGTCTCCACACAGAAGATGCTTTAGCTGAGAATCAAACAGGACAACGTGTTATTGTGAGGCGACAACGCTACCACAGCACCACATATATGTACACACACAGAGACTGTTTTAAGGTAATGCAAATTATTTGAAACAAGGCAAAAATTCCACTGAACTTCAACCCACCATCCTAAACTGAGTATGTCATCAGATAGTAATGGCTATTGAAAAGTAAACAAACAGAAACACAACCAGTTAGTAAAGAAAGTTCGTATGCCAGTACAGTCTGCATAGATCAGAACATATAAAAAAATATTTTATAAAACAGTTTAGTACAGCAGTTTATAACACACTGAACTATATGGATGGATGATTTTTATTTGATTTCTGTATTTGTTCACTTTTTTCCATACGTATGGTCTATAGGTTTATAGGTTCCATTGGCATTTACTAGGCTATTCATGAAGATCTTTAAGAAGCCTAGCCATACATTCTGATGCGGTTTTTAGCCCTTGTGCATTAAGTATGAATAACTGAGTCACAAGTATAATGTTTACATGTTGCTCCCATCTATGAGGGCCAAGGGTGCTAAACCAGGTAAAGATTTGTGGTTTTCCATCCATTCATCCAAATAAAGTTTAAGTAATATAAAAGAAGCACTCTATTTAATGTGGAAAAGACAATTCCAAAAAGTTTTATTCTTTGTGATACAGATCTATTTCTCCAACATATTTTATGTTGCAAAACAGATTTAGGCATCTTGTGTCAGTGTTTATGCCCGCATTGGACTTGCACATGTGCAATAAGACTGACTGGGTAGGATCTGCTGAGACTCATAGGTTCATAGGTTAGTACTAAGCAACTGTCCTTGCAAGCCATTTTAAGCCTAGCCAATTATCCCTTGTGAGATTCAAACCATGCACCTTGTGTTTGTAAGGCAAACACCTTAACCATTAGGCCACCCTCCCAACTCAGTATGCAAAACAGAGTTTGCCACTCAGTAGAATGAATGACACTGAGAAGAGGGACAAGGCTTTGAGACGGCGTACTTAGTTTTATGAATTAGGCCCTTGATTTTCTTATTAAAAAAATATTAATGGTATTTAAGCTGTTTCAAAGGTTTGGACAGAAGCATACTGTAGGAGGCATTGTATTCAATGATCAGACTGATACACATGGAACATAGTGAAATGAGCAATATGTAAAAAGTACATTAAACAGCACAAGGTTCTATTATCTATACAGCAAACCTTAAGCACCAGCCAACCCCTCTGTGTCATGTGATTGGGAAGCAGAAAATAACAATGCTCCAAACTGACAAAACTACTCACATTTGTCTGCTAACCCCCCCCCCCCCCCATTCATCATCTTATCTTTTACATTGTTGATTTGTTGTTCCTTTAAAACCCAATAAAAACTTATTTGTTAGAAAAATAAATGCGACCTTGGCAAATTTTTTCTACATTGAGTGCTGCTAGTAAGTCTTTGAAAAATGCGGTCACATTTCTTCAAACTAAGTAAGTGGCAGTAATCAAGCAATACAGTCAAATTGTGGTGCTTCTGAAACTTTTAACATCTGAGTTGTTGTTTGTCTTTCGGCTTTTCCCGGTAAGGGGTCGCCACAGCAGGACTCCGGTCCGCTAATGATTGGCAGTAGACTTTTACGAAATGCCGAGGTGCCAGCTCGATGCTCAACCTTCAATGAAGGCATACCCATTTACGCATGCATGTCTTTCGAAACGCTGACCAACCGTGGGGAGGACATGCAGACTCCACACAGAAGGCACTCCCAAGTCCAGCCGAGAATCGAACGGGAAAACCACTTGCTGTGAGGTAACAAAGTTACCGCCGTACCACCGCGGCATCAAACTTTTAACATCTGAGTAGATGTGAATATTACTATTTATAACATCCTTAGTTATGGAGACTTTGGAAAGGAGATGTGTGACTGTCACGTGGAACAAAATGCTTATGAACGAGGTTTAGCCTTTACATTTTTAGATACTGGAATGCAGGGAATGTGTCAGGTCAATGAAAGTAGTTTTAGAGAATCTCAGCTGATCCAGGTATGTTTGCTGAAACTACATTCACTGACAGTGGAGTCTGTTTCTGTTGCACAACCTCTCAGTTTGTACATAAAAGGTCAGGAGGTATTCACTGATGGTAGTATCAGTAAACATTTTTCAAATGTCTTACATTCAGACATTCAGCAAAACTACTTTTGATGAGTTCGCATGAATTGGAATGCTGAGGTTCTTCTCAGTAACATCAATGAAGGTCACCTCTTTTTTTTTTTAATGATGCTGAAATAATCTGGATGAAATTGTTGTGGTAGCTGAACATGGTAGCGTCACACAAACCGTTCAATACTTGAAGACTAAAAATAATAAAATTAACAAGAAGAAATAATAATAAATGATTGTTAAGATCTTTTTGCTATTTATATAGTAACAAGAGTAAAAATGTTCCACTCCATAGTTTAAGTGATAAGGAACCTTTGTAAAGAAGTTTAAAAAGTAATGTTGCTTGAAATGATCCATGAGGACTTCATAAAGAATTTCACAAATGATGCAAGTTGGTGGAGAGAAATGTGTTTTACTGCACTAGGTGAAGAGAAACTGAATAATTCACAGATATTCCTTCAATTTTCCTACTATTCAACACAGGTCATTGCAAGGCATTAATACCATTTTATTGTCTGGTATCATACATAACATACTAGAATACCACTGAGCCTTCTAATTTGGAAACATGACATTAGTTGCATTTCTTAATGATGGAAAGCTATGGTGCTGTAGTTAGTTTCATGTAAAGATCTTATGGGGTGCAACTATGCATTATATTGCAGTCTAGTTCACCATGTGCTTCTCTCTCTGTCTCTTGGATATATCATCTTTCACTACTGCAGAATGGTAACAGGGGCTACTAATTTTATCTGAATCCCACCCTGCAATGGAATAAAAAAATTGCTTGATCTGCATACCTTTGGCCTCTACCTGGCTTACGGTGGAACTGTGATTCAGTTATATAAAAACATACAGCCATAAGCAGTATATTTGTAAATTGCCCTTATATGTCATGTATAAGTATGATGAATCAGGGCATTTTTGTAGAACAGCAGAAGGAGGTATATGCAGGAAGGGTGAATGATAACGATGCCCTTGGACAAAGAGTCTGTGCTTTAACATAAGGGAGGAGAGACGATTGGTAACATATAACACGAATGCATTCTAGGTTCATGGCAGGTGTAAGTACCTATACTAGGGAATGAGAATTACTTGAAAGATAGAGAACGTGAGACGATGATAAATATTTAAAAATTCTAAAGTTACACTACGTAGGATACATTTATATGGGGGGGATCATTTGGCATGTACTAGACATGTCACAGAAGCCTTATTTTAGTGTCTCGTGATTGGAGTTCTTAGAATAAAGAATGAAAGCTCCCACTGTGCCTATAGTAAAATTATTAATTTAAGCATACCCTAGGCAGTTTACATAGCACAATAAGGTCTATAACAGATCTCAGCAGAGTCAACATAGCATCATATTTAAAATATTCAAGAAATCTGACTTGATTTATTTATTATTAATGTTGCCAGCTCTTGATGCAGTAAAGCTAAACCTAAGGCCAAATATCTCAATGCAATGCATAACTCATATCTACTGAAATGTGAGCTACTCATCTAGTGATCAAAAAAATTAACTACTTTATAAGTAATCATGTTGCAATAATTTGAAATCTGCCTTTGCTTACAAGTTAGCAGAGACTGGAACAGCAATTTACTTTTGAAAATTTTTCTAGATACACTTTAAATATATTATCAAACCCCTCATGTTTTAATTTTAAACTGTGATGGGATTCTGCTCTTAACAAAAAGTTGCTGCCTTGTGGTGTGTTTTTGCTTTCAGCTAGCTAAGATAAACAAAGCCTCTCACTTTTTTTTTTTTGCTTGCCTGCAATAGCATCGCCTTAAAGAATGTTACTATCTAGAGAATTTCAAAGCCAGAAAAGTTTTAATATTGAAAAGTTTTCATCTTAGTTTCTCTCCTGGTATAAATAGCTTAGCAAACTAATAACACCCCATATGACTAAAGATCTGAGAAAAACTAATTAACTGAAAAAAAGCCACACACTACTAATGTAAGCCAAAATTCACTGCTTCCCAGAGATTAGTCATACATATCATGTTCTTTTCCATTTAATTAAACAAAAGTTTGGATATCTGGATAAAAGGAGCATTTAAGTATTAGCGGCTACATAGCCAGAGCTGATATAACATTTTGTGACTGAGAATGGGCAAGTATGATGAATCATAAGTCTTTTTTTAATCATTTTATCTTAGGCACAATTAATTTGTACATTATGAACTCCTTCGTAATGTCAATGTTTTGTAGTTATATTTGACTGATGTTTTGGATATTTATTAGTAGCAGCATTTTCTCCTATCATCTCTACCTAAAACAAAAGTTTTTTTTTTTTTACTAGTCATTTGACTTCCTTATTTTTAATGCATGGTTAATGGTTTATGTACTTTTCATAATTCCATCAGACACTTTTTCAGTTCACTGCTCCCCAAGATCTTATTTTTGTCACATTTTCTTATCTCCCTAGAAGCACCATTTCAGATGTGTGTATGTTCTGAAAATCTGTTATGAGTTGAACTGAGTGTCAAATCTCAGTATTCAGATTAATAATACTGATTTATAAAAGTTGGTATCTGCACTTCTTCACAAGTAGCATATATATACATTTCTTATATGAAAATATCTACAATTTTCAGCAATATGTATTCATTCAAGACCAGCTCACTATATGAGCAATTCATAAACTTGTTTCCATCCTTCATACAATAGGATGATTTCATATCTTGCAGCTCTTAGCCTGGGTAAAATATAGTTAGTTTTTTGGGTCACCCACTTGATGACCATTTCTAGACTGGGTGACGACCACTGAAATACTACTTCATTGGACAACCCTCTACCATATCCCCCAACCACATAATGATACATAAAAAAATCCTTCCCTCCCAGTCATGTTTCAAAATGATATAAAACAGATAAAGTAACTTCATTACTAAACTGCTCCTCCACATGATTCTCCTATATGTTGAGTAATTCAAATGTGTAAGGTAAATCTTTTCTAGAAAGGAGCAATTCAGGAAACTGATATGCATTTTGCCTACCGTGCTGCTAGACATACATAATTTGGAGCCGGAGATTTTTTCTACTCCATACTTATCAGGTTGTGGCCTCTTTTCTTTGGGTGATGACCTTTCAATAAGTATGTGTTGCATTAACAGATGACATACCCAAGCTATTCTGAGAAGTTCCCTCTCAAGTAGCTTTTCTTTGTCTATGTGTTGCTATGGTTTGTCACATGTATGGCCTGAGATGGTGGGGTACTGCAGATTATTTTTTCCATATTATAGTATTACTACGGAAGTAGGATATTAAAAGTTAGGGAGCATTTGGGGGATAGGCTTTTTCAGCTATGATTTCCAATTTTAATAAATTGATTAAGCATGATTCATTGCTGGATGAGTCAATTCAAAATAGGGAAATCTTATCAGAGATTATTTACATACATCTCTCTTAATGGCATTTGTAATATGTATGCTTGGTATATAGAGGACTATGGGACCATCAGTCAGCAAATTGCATGATCCTAGCAGTCATTTTAATGGTTGTTTACTGTGCAAGTCCCTTCTAATAGGAATAAAATACATATTTGACCTACATAAATGTTAAACTTCTTATGAAATAATAAACTAAAGGAAAACTTTACATGTTTGATTTGGAACATTTTTACTCAGGGATACCCCATACAGGCAATTATTATATATGTGATGGTGAAACCGGATGGTCACTGTAAACTGTTAGTATTCTATTTAGAAAGTGATAAATACTTTCATTCCTTAGAAACTGACTGGGATCTCCCTCAGACAGTGAAGGGGCCATCACATGCACATTAAATTTCAATCTGGAGGGTCACATGACATAAAACCACCAATCACTGTATAGAAATATTATTTTATGCTATTAAGGTCATGGTTGGGTTTTAGATCCTACCATTGTTATGACTGTCTGAAAATGAAAATTCATCTCATTCACATGTACCAAACATTTTAAAAATAACTGGTTTAGACAGTACACCCAAATCACAGATATCCATTGTAGCCACTTCATGTAGCAGATCAGAAAAAATAACAGTTATTAATATAACATGCATTCAATATGGCATGCTGTCAGCATTCACTAAAAAGCCATCATGAACTTTTTCTATGTCAAGACAGTCTCATAAGTGAAAGACATTCTTATTTTTCCATAAATGTTTTTATCACCTCAATAACATGTTAACACAATGTGCAATCATCATGCATGGGGCACTTAAAATTTTTAAGACAGCCTTTGTTACTCCATTTCCAGAGTTATCGTCTTTATATCAAATATAGCTCTACACTATTAGAAATAGCATTCACAAATGCATACATACTCAAATCAGCGACCAAAAAAATTGATGCATGAGGATTCATCTATTTGCAATCTACTGCATGTCTAGTAAGTAAACTCTACCCCTGTACCAAACTAATTGTAAAAACTACTTATCTAGTCTAGTCTTATAGTTATAAAGAGTTAAAAGGTAAAGAAATGAGCAACACAGTTAAAATAACATTCAGGAAGCAATGAGTCTATACCCTCTAGTGTTTACTTGTCAGACTCATTTTATAGCAACTTCCTTATCAATGAGCCACTGATTTTTTTTAAGCCTCATACCTTTCCTCACTACAGACAACTTCACAAACCAGCTTCCAGGTAATTTAGAGTGTCCCAAAGTTCCCATTTTTTTTAGAGATTACTTTATTCACTTCGATTCCATCATTAAGTAACTTTGTGTCTCTTAAAGTGTTCATGATGTTTTTAACTTGGAAAAATTTGGGCTTGCTCTTTCTCTTCAATTTTGTCATAGCTTTCTCAGTTATCATCAATAATAACTAGATCAAAGCTTTCAGCTTTTTAGGCTTTGACACCCTTATACAATTGATAAAAATCATATCCTACGTAAAAGAATTAACACTACCCCAATCCTATTTATAATATATGATAACTCAATCTTAAAAGCAGACAACTCTATACACTCCCAAAGGATGTGTTTTAATGAGCCAATTATTCCCCTGTAACATCCATAAAAAGTAGAATTTTCACTCGGAAGAGAGAAAGCAAGTCTTTGGAATGTACAGAAATACCACTGGAGGTACTTCCAAGCAAAGATTCTATATTTTATAGACCTAGTTGCATATCTTGGGGATACTGCAATCTGCCTCTAGTCCATCTTATTTTGAGTTTGGTCTAGTCTCTCACTCAGCCATCAAATCTTAAGTCATGTTGAATAATTCCAGGATAGCATTATAGGCACTGATAAATAGTTTTATTTTCAGGATACTGGGATAAGCTTTGACAATTAAATCTACCAAAAGTGGAAGGATGTCAGGGATAGCATGTGTCTGCATGACTTCAAATCAGACATTAGTCTCATGTAATGCAGATAGCTCCTATTTGGCATTTTTTTTTTATTGTCCCAGTGTGCAAAAAATTGTTCCCAATATCTGGCATCTTTATTCTCACCTCTCCACTGTCCTGGAGTTTCATAATAAGTGTACCTTTTTCTACCACCTACCCCACAGCCAATTGGTAGTACCCTATTACTGACATACTCTCATGCATTATAATTTCAGAACTTTCCTCAGCCAGATAGGAACACTGTTCACTATTTCAATAGGTGCCTCAGATTGCTCTGTACTTTTCTACACTCCCAATGGTTTTTGCTCTTGACTACCCTTGAATCTTGCCCAAATCGGTTGCTTGTATTTAGAATGGTATTTTCATGTATATGGCTCTTATTTTCATAGTTTTGAAATATAACTCCAAATCTGACATGCCAAGTACTCCTTTTTCCACTGGCAGGTTTAATCTATCCCATTCAATTATTTATGTTTTACCCACCCAAAAGAAGTCCTTCAGCTCTCTCCTTATGTTTTTTTTCACCATACCATGTCATCTGGCTAATAATTGTAGGACTGATGCACATACAGAATGAGGAAAATAAAAGCACTTTATCTATATCTTATCCTCACCCATAATTATCTTCCATTTCTTAATGAAGGAGGACATCTTAGTGATGGTCTGGTCTCTTCCCACATCTGTTTTGCAGCTTGCTGTGTATCTTGCTTTACCCATATTTCAAATAGTTTTAATCTTTGATGTTTCCACATGAAAGGTTAATTCTGTACAATGTCATGCATGGGTGTATTTTAAATTCTTGACATTTTCAATGATACCCCATATCTTTTATTAACCTTTTTTCTTTCACTAGATTGTAATAGCAGGGGTGAATCAAGATATATTGACTACTACCTGTACAGGTCCAGTGTCTAAATCTAAAAGAAGACTTAAGCAGTCCCCACATACAACCTGACCTACTTAGTCATTGTGATGATTTTGAGCAAGTTATCAAAACTAAAGATTGGTCTTCATCTATAGCTACAGCATCTCTCTGATGCTTATAGGAATGTAGTCTCTAACAACCTTGAAAGCAACTGCCTTCCACCATCACAACCATGCTATGGCTGCCAATAATTAATAGCTTAATCGAAAAAGACCATATTTACTAGTTAAAGTAACTTCAGGTAGCATAACATCAGAATGTGGAAAGAAAAAAAGAAAGAAATCCTAAGTTTCATGGCAATATTGATCGTCTTGCCCCCATGCCAATTATCATTAGAACATCAAAATGGCAGCTACTCCCCATCTTACCATATACATATGATTTGACCAGGAGAGTAACCAACCAACTGTTTAAGGCTCCAAATCATTCATCTATGTAGCAATAAATATTTACAAGACATCACACCTCAAATTATTAAACTGTCAAAGGCATTTTAAAGTACTGTCTATCTTCATATATTTTAAACTGCAGAACATTTCCTTTCCTTTTACACTTTCTTACTACTTCTAGAGCAGCATAAATGCTGAGCAACTTTCCGTAATATCCTGATAGTGTTATAGTGCAGTAAATCCAATTATACTAAAACCATTAATTTCAGCATATAACATACATCCAAAAGAATACATAGGCTTGATCTATTCCCAGACTCATAAAAAGTGTCCCTCTTATCAACAAAAGTCCAAAAAGAGTTGTTAGTCCAAAATTTCCTTATCCCATCTCAGCTCTTCCAGTGTGGCCATGGGGGCATTTTTTTAAAAATATTGTAGTATGCTACTTGATATGCTTTATTGATCATCATTTTCTAAAATGGCAGGAAAGTGTTTTTAAGGTAGTCTTTCATAGGTCCTTCCTGTTTTTTTTCCTCCCTTACTGGGCTTGCCCTCTTTCATGTTGTTTCCCTCATCTGATTTTTCTGTGAATCTCTCTCTTTTGTAGACCTCCTACAGCTTGCTGTGGATCAGAATACATTTTCCTACCCAACAGATAAGATATTCTGAAAAGTGCCAGGTAGATCATCAAAAATCTGAAATGGGAGACTCAACTTTTTAATGGCAGGGATACATGCACTCAATAAAAATGGATCATCTTTGGGGCACACAAATCAATCAAAAAAATAGTTGGCAAAAATACTTTAAACTGATAATCTTCAATCCATCATCATGGAGATTCACTTTTGCATACATTTGAAAACAAAGTATATGGTAGTAATGAATAATGCACTTGCTTGCATGAGAAATTGGTTCATATGTCAACTTATTCTTATTGTAATGTATTCTGTGTTGAACATAGAAGTAAGAAACTACAGCGACATATGTTGAATCACTACTATTCAATAAAAAGACAAAGAATATTGGATCATAGGAGGTTAATAGACTAATGGCCTGAGGCCCTTACAAGCCTAGCCAAGATTTTATCTTCCAAAAAAGAAACCTCAGTCAGCACCTGTTACCCCTGTCAATGACGTGGATCCCTTGGGACAAATTTATGGATTCCTATCCACTCTAAGTTTACGCTTGAAGAGGGTCAGCGAGGTATTCTGTTTGACGTGTATGGGAAGTCTATTCCAGAGATGGGGCAGCCTCTGGGAGACAAGCCTGTCTCTCCAGCAGGTTTGTTGATGCTGCATATTAGATTTAGTCCTTTTGAGCGGGTAATGCACGAGGAGTTAGACTTACGGATATGCAGTGTCTTTAGTAGTGCAAGGCCTGAAATTGCCTTGTAGGCAAGAGACAGATCACCTCTGAGTAATCTGTATAATACCGAGTAGAGTGACAGTGATTTGAGCCTGTCCACATAGGGCAAAGAATGTATGAACATCTTTTGGACATTAGAAATGGTAAACAAACTAATGCTTTATATAAGCATGTTACTGAGTACAAGGAACATGTATTTGGGTTGTCTGTGATACAACCGATTACCCCTGATGTCCAAGTTAAATTTGTACTGGAACATCTTGAATTATGTGAACTAAAATGGCAGTTAAAGCTGAATGCTTTTGTGTACCCTTGTTTGAATGAATAAACTAGCATTAATCGTTTATTGAAACTTAGACATAATGAGGGTTAAACATTTTAATTGTTCTTAATTGAAAATTTGATTGGTTCATTGATTAATTGGATAGGAGATTTTAGCTGGTAGAGCAAGATGTTTTTTAATTCTGAAGAAGTCCCATGTAATGTTGGGGGATGAAAGTGCTTTACTTGGATTTGTAACCAAAAAAGAGAATATTCAAACTGGTGGCTCGCTCTGGCTGTTTCTTTGGAGTTTCACATAGGACAGGTGTTGGAGGCCATGGATTACCTTTCTGAGGTATTTCTGTGTCCTTTCCAGTTGGTGCAGTTGATTGGAAAGGTACATACAAAACAGTGTGTTATACTCAATTATAGGGCTAATTTAGGAGGAGTACAGACAAGTAATAACTTTTTTTCTGGATGCAATCCCTATACATATGAGATAAGCTAAGTAAAGGGCTTTTATGTCTACCATTGCCACATGATGGTCAAATGTGAGGCTGTTGACAACCAATGCACCCAGATTTCTCACCACAGTTTGAGTGCTTAGGGAGTTGCCACGGATGTGGTAATCAATAGGGGCCATGTTTTTGCCGATTGGTATGATAATACATTTTTTTGCATTTAACTTAAGGCCATGACTTTGACACAAGTAATTTGTTGCTGCAAGACATTCTTGCAATATGTTAACGTCATATGGGGAGTCAATGACAGCACCCAATGTACAGTCATCTGCAAACTTGGTCAGCCACAGGCCTTTTGTCTTTGCCTGAACCTCTGAGAAGTAGATGCCAAACAGTAGGGGTCCCAGGACAGATCCCTGGGGAACACCCTGGGGAACACCACTAATGACAGGTCTACTGTCAGAAGTGAGACACCTATTTTGACTTTGTGGGTCTTACTGGTGAGCCAGTTGGCCACCCCCCTGATGAGATAGGGATTTACACCAAGTTCTGTCAGCTTTTCAATGATGCCCAAGTGGGGGATTGTGTCAAATGCCTTGACCAGGTCAACATAAGCTGTGAGTACTGACTTTCCTTCATCCAGGTCCTTGATGACATTCTCAAAGAAGTCAGATTCAAAAGGCAAGATCTGTCCTTGACAAATCCAAACTGGGTTGGGTCAAGTGCTTGGAGATCGCCTATATCCTTGTTTACGAGATCCATAATACATGCCATGGCTTTACAGATCAGACTTGTCAAGCTAATGATACGATAGTTTCCAGGGTCAGTACTGGTACCACCTTTGTGCAGAGGGATGACAATGGCAGTTCTCCACCCTGCTGGAATGAAGCCTGTACTTAGGCTGTGGTTGAATAAGGTGTTCAGTGGCAAAGCTATTTCTTGTTGGAGATGGTGCAGAATACAGCCTGGGATACTATCAGGTCCCATGGAAACTATGTTCTTTGCCTTGGATAGGGCCTTTAACACTTGATCTATGGAGATGTGAGGTGTGGGAAAAGTATCAGGGATGTCAAATGGGCCTTTGGGGGACAGGGGGTGAAGTCTGTGCATAACTCATCTGCTAGCAGGTTGGCTATATCAACAAGATCAGTGTAAGTGATACTGTTAAGTACTAATTCGGAAGAAACCAAGGCTTTGCCATGGAGGTTTCTGGCGTGACTGAAAAAGCTTTGTGATTTCCACTTGTTTCTGAGGCTAGTTTTGATTCAGAATTGGCTTTGGAAGTTTTCACTAGTGAAATAATTTGCTTGTTGAGGCTAAGGAGGGAGTTTTTCCAATTTGGAATTTGTTTGTTTTTACCCTTGGACAACAGCATCTTCTTTTTGTTGTAAAGTCAGTTGATAGATGTCCACCAGGTTTGTGTTTCCCTGAGAAGCAGGCTTTAGTTCTGTTGGGTATGGCTAAGTCCATGCAGTTGTACAGGTACTTGTATACTGTATTGGTGCACTGTACAGCATATTTGTCTACATCCTCTGAGGGAGGCGATGGTGTGAGGCTACTGATACCCTCCCTTAGGATGTTGTAGTCAGCTTTTGAGAAGTTTTTAGCCTGGATATGGTAAGGGGGGGGGGTTGGGTGAGATAGAAACTCAATATAATGCATTACATATGCACTCTAAAAGTTTGCTGAGATTTATTTGTCTTATGTACTTGGATTTTTTTTTTCAAACAGGGGTGGTGATATTGGGACAAAACTAGATACAAGACTTGTACTGACTATGTAATGATTAAATCTGAATTGAAAATGAAGTTGTTAATACTGGAAGTGACCATGTCAGCCTTAATGTACTTGATTTTTTTTAGGCTAGCCAGGGCAAGGGTTGGTGAGTGATTGGATGGACCACTGCCTCTTAATAACAGGTGCTGATTTTAAGATTTTTATAGTCTGGTTTATTTCTAAATAAGTGTATATGTAGATATGAATGTGCAAGGGCACACTTGTTCAGGTATTTGTTTTTTATTTGTATTATGTGCATGTGTGTTCCAGTGTAAAATATGAACATATGTGTACACTGTTATTTTATGAAATGCTGTAGTCGACATAGATGAATGGTTCTTCTATCTAGTAAGTTGAATAAATTAATGATACCCAGCTGTTATATTGCTTGTTGGCTATAAAACTACGTTATTGAAGCATGTATGTGAAGGACCTTCTCTAGGTGTTACAGTGACCCCTGGACCAGGGTTACTCTGATATTAGTCAATTTATGATTCATTTTCTTCTTCCACAATTTACCTGTATCAGAAAATCTCAGCAACTTCTGCTCACACAGTATGATCAAGTATGTGTTTCCTTCTAAATATAAAAACATAGCAGGTACAAAGAGTGTAGCTCTGAAGTCTTCCCAAGTGTACTCAGGGAAGTGTGTGTGTGTGTGTGTGTGTGTGTGTGTGTGTGTGTGTGTGTATGAAATATCCTTACTAATACTATTAGCTGTAATACTTCCTCTTCAGTGGCTAATGCTATGTCCTGCACAGTTATCCGTAGTAATAATAAACATTGATAGAAACTAATGAGGCACTTACTGCATAAAAGAAAATCACATACATATTTGGACACACAATACAACCATTTTATATCTATCGTACTCACTCTCTCTCTCTCCCTGTCTGTGTATATGTGTATACATACATACATATATATATATATATATATATATATATATATGTATATATATATATATATATATATATATATATATATATATATATATATATATATATATATATATATATATATATATATATATATATTTATGTATATATATATATATATATATATATAGAGAGAGAGAGAGATTGAGAGAGAGACACACATATATATATATATATATATATATATATATATATATATATATATATATAAATAGCGACAGAGATATATTATAATATGGGGGCATCAGGCTACAGATGAAAACAAAGGAGTAAGAGGTGAGAAAACTTTTTTTTAAAGAGACTGGCAGGATTCTTCTGTCTAATGGCAAAATTTTAAGTTAAAGGCATCATTATAATTAAGAAATTAAGTGAACATGAAATAATATATTACAAGCACAGCTTATACTTCTGACAGATATACAGTGATAGTTCTTTTAACTTAAAAGTATACCTGATTTATTTAATATATAAAATGGTGTTAGAAGCAAGATTGTAAGAGGGATATAGTTTCCTATAGATAACCATTTAACGTATGTTGCTAAGGATATATTTGTAGTCAAAATAGTACATCAACATAGCATAAAATCTGCTTATTAGTGTTCATCTGTCAAGGAAATTGACAAACTTAGTGCCAGAAATAAGATGATGGCATCTGGACTCCCTCCGTCACCAATGAAAGAAATTGTGCGTTTGTCTGCCAATTATCCATTCTGTATCACTTAACAGTTTATAAGATGGCAGTGAAAGTGTGTTTTCTTTTGGTTTGTAAACATAATCAGATTGTGAAACAGCTAAGACAGTTGCCTGCGTGGAGTGCTATCATCTGTTATGAGCAGAGAGCAGATATCAGCTATTGGTTTAAAGTACATATGAGTATTACCAGGTTACACAAATGCCTTGAATGATTTTCAGTCTTTAATGAAGAACAAAGTAAATTGTAGGTTTACTGCAAGTAGATAAAAAGTGATATAAATAACACTTTTTTGTAACTTTCCCTTTGTGGTGATAACTGCAAATAAAGCAAACAATGTGACAAAAATTACAAAATCACAAGTATAAATGATCTCAGCATGGAAAATGTCATGAAACGGTGCATAGCCATATGCTTTTATTGTTATTTACTAGACGTCTTGAAAGTATGCATTTGAGTTATTGCAGAATAGTGTATGAAACGCACTATAAAGGATTTCACCATCATGGCCTATAACACATGGGAAAACTGGCAGCTAAAAAATTAAACGATCTGCACTCACATCATTCTTGTATGAAACAACACTACTAGTTTTTCTTTTTTTTTTTTTTAATTTTCCTAAGTGCAAAGGTACTCTGCATTCCTAGTCACTCCTTTCAGATAAGACTGCTGCACAAGCAACCCTTGTTGATAACCTCAAAGATAATTGTAGGAGTAAATCATGATTCACACATTTACTGAGAAAGCATTATGTCACATCAATCTGAGCCTGCCACCCAGAGTCAGTCCGAATGCTGTAGTCTTGTCACTAGGGGCAATTCTGCTTGAGTAATAGACACTAAAGTTATTAAACATGAGCTTGCAAGAATAGCTTTCCCTACAAAGAACACATGATAAATATAATTAAAACTGCAAGACAAGTATTTTGTCTTAGCTACTGTCTATGCATGGCTACCTGAGAGTGTAGCTAATTCCATAGTTAGTTCAAAGGTAAATGAATCAATGTAATACAACTGATGTTGGAATTAATCATAAATGTTGGCACATTAGCAAAGATATGGACAGAGTTATTGACAATAGCATACATTCCAGAGACATGAGGGACTATGTATTGTATGCTAAATGGTACATGAAGAAAAGAGAAATATTTTGCCAATGGTATTTAAGTCAAAGCAAAATTTCCTAGACATAGTAAGACCTTGCTGAGTCTAATTATGATGGTTGCCAAAAAAGCAATAACTAAAAAATGGAAATCAAACTGTAAACCAGATGCACTATAAGTAGTGAATATAGCAGAGATAAACAACTGAAGTGAGATCTTTAGAAATGGATAAGAGCAAATTACATAGCAAAAAATGAGAATTGTGGGAACAAGGAAGGAACTGAGTGAGCTTTGTAATGTTTGACTGACCATGTCTGGATAGATTATAAGTCATGTATAATGCTTGCAACCAGAAATATGTCAATATGGCTTGTTTTCATGTATATAACTAGATGATTGCCTATGTCAGAAGTGATAATTTAATAAAAATGGTTCTTGTTTAAAAACTAAAAGGAGGCAACAACACTGTACATGTACTCACAGAAAGCCTAGAATGCCATATAGAGAGTATACAGTAAATATGTCAGATATATTCCTTTCTGTAGCAAGTGCAGCATTATTCTAACTCACAACTGTCCCCACTGTTAAACTTACAGATTCAAGTAAGGCTAAAACCTGCAAGCCTATATAAGATTCACAAGTGTATCCCACAAGGTTTTTTTGGTGCCCTAGAAGTTATTCTTAGATGTATATTTTAATGGTTACATACAAGTCAGAGCATGGTTGTTCAAGCATTTATAGGCTGACTCTGTCCATTAGAGACAAAGGTGTCAGACCAGTGGTGAATTTCCAGTTCTGCATCCACTGATCCAGTTTACATTTGAATATGAATAGGGAATAACACTTGTTCCTCCAACAAGAATTATTTATGTCCAGGCAAAATTTAAATCTCTGGATCAGGTAGCTCTGATGCTATTTGATTTGAAGATATGCAGAAGGTCCATCAGAGGGGGCTCCAGAGATGTCTAGTAAGCAAGGCATAGACTACCCAACAACAATCTGCAGAAGACAAAGTATTAGGTCAGGGCTTTTAGGCAATCCTTGTAGGACTTGTTGTTTATGCCCGCTATTCTTTTTGTTTGGAACCTCTGTGGAGATTCTAGCTGTTGCATATGCTTGGTCAGATACACACAGAAGAGGGCTACTGTACTCAATGATTGATCTGATGAGGGTCAAATACAATGGAAAAATCACTTCCTTGGACCTGGATGCCATACCCTTGTTTATAATTTGAGCAACAAAAAATGACTTACTACCTTAGAAATATGTTGGTCAAAAGCCAGGTTACTGTCCACATATGACCTCAAATTCTTGACTACTACGTCTACTCTTAGAGGTATGTGTTGTCAAAGCAATAGTTTCTTGGGGTGTCCCACTTTCCAAAGGGTACTATTATGCAGTTCATGGCAATGAATTTTAAACCATGGTTCTTGCACCAGTTATTTGTCTGTGTTAGTTCTTCTTCAGTGATGTTAGTGTCTTGAGGAGGATTGTATAACTGCTCCTGGTTTGCAATCATTGGCAAACATGGTCATCTGGAGAGCTTTAACTTTGGACTTGACTTCTGGGAAGTAAATGTAAAAATGGTTCTGACCCAACACAGAATCCTGTGGAACTCGAATAGTGACCAGTCTATTTGTGGAGGTGACTCCCCTAGTGTAACTTCTTAGGTCTTATCTTATCTTAGCCAGCTAGCTCTCCAGGATGTAACATATGAGTTTATGTGCAAGTTAATGAGCCTGTTTACAATACTGGAGTGTAGTACTGTGAGAAATGTCTTGGCCTAATTACAGTAGGCAATATGCACTATTTTGCCCTCATCCATTGTCATGATGAATTTGTCAAAGAAGTCTACTAGATTAAGTAGGTATGATCTTCCCTTGGTAAATCAAACTGCGTTGGATCCAGTGACTGAAGTTTTCCTACATCATTTATTATCTCCATGAGAATTCTTTCCATGGCTTTGAATATGAGACTAATCAGATTTAGGAGTCTTTCGTTTTTGGGATCCATAGATGGGCCAACCCTTGTGCAGAAGGATGACCACTGCAGTCATCAATTCATAGAGCATGAAGCCTAACTGCAGGCTTTGGGGGAAATTACACTCCAGTGGTCCAGAGAGGTCAAGCATCATGCTGTTTAGGACGCATCCTGGGATACTACTGGGGCCCATTGAGGCAGTGATTTGGCCCTGAATTTAGGACCTGCTACCAAGTGATAGTTGGTGGGGGAGTACATGTGGTGGCATTTCCTGATAGATAGCTTGAGGGAGAAAGGGTTAAAATTGGACCTGAATTTGTTGGCCAGTCGCTTTGCTATATCTTCCAGCTCCACGGAGGTGGTTCATTTACTATCACTTCATCACATTTTTGTGCACCATCTTTGAGGTTGCAGACATGGCTAAAGAAACCTTATAGTTGTCTTAGGTCTAGAAGGCTATTCTTACCTTGGTAGACTACACTTGCCTTCTGAATTATTTGTTTAGATTGATGATAGAGCTTTTATCCTACTGTGTATTGCATTTCCTAACTTTTGCCATGACTTACTTCCTTTTGTTGTTCAACTTATATATGTGAGGATTCCACCAGTGTGGAGTGTTTTTATTATTCCTGGTGGGCACAGTAGCCTCAGTGCTTCTGTTAACCCGATTGTACAGACTTTCTGTGAAAAATTCCAAATAGGCAGCTGTTTTCTTAAGATATACTGCAGCTTTAAATTTTGTCAGGTCATCACTGAATAATAGGAAGTTTATCAAAGAATCATTCCTAACTACTATGGGATTAGATGAGATCACAGGTTTTATTTTTATTTCAAAGGTTGACAGCTTTATGGTCTAACCTTAGAAGAGAGGCCGCTACATTGGGGGTGGGGTGCAGCACTCTTCCACGTTTTTGAAGACAGGTCTTTTTGTGTTTGCCTAGATGGTGTGTGAAGTACCTGGTCAAGGGTTTTTGTGTTAACATCAAGGAATGTATGGGCCTGCACATTAGGGCTAATGCATGAATCCTAGCTTACAGTGGGGTAGTTTAATAAAAATGGTATTGGGTTGAATGGTGAGTGTTTCAAACACATCTGAGATATGGGCTTCTTGGGTCATAGAGGGGGGGCCTGTAGCTTGCAAGAATGTGGTATAGGAATTTGACAATAGTAATTTGGACATGGAGAAGCTCAAATGCATCATCACGTTTGAACAGCCTTCAAGTCAGCTAGGTTTGATGAATATTGAGACACTTACACCTTTAGCACCTGCCTGTGTAGTAGGTGTTCTAAATGTGGAAGGCATTGCAATCCTGCTCTACCTGAGTTCTCTCTGTGGTTTTAAACCTTGACTGTTAAATGCATAGATGTCTACATTATCCAGTGTGAACTGAGCTTGGAGGGAATGGAATTTCCTGTTAAGACTGCTGGCATTGAAAGTAACAGTTTTTGATTCCAACTGATTAAGTTTGCTATCTCAGAAGGTTTTTGCTTTGCCATTGTTTAAAAAGGCACCATGTGGATGATAAAGCTTTAAGTAATATTTGAAAGCCTAGAGAGAACAGAAGCAGACTATCCTTAGTGAAGCAACGTGGTCTGTCACCCATGTGCACAGAAGCCGAGATACACTGCACCCCTTTGAAATTAAACCAGTAGCTAAGCCAATTATTAAAGTTGATTTTCTTTTGTTCATATTGTGGCATCTTCCTTAGTGAATGTAGAAAGCTGCTCAATGCTAGGCTTATATTAACCTAAGAGCTCCATAATGTCTTTCTTCATAGTGTCCAGGGAGGTATGTCTCAGATTAACACACACAAGGACTATGACAGAGTTGTACTTGTACTTGGGGTTGTGTGACCTGAAAGTGTGAGTGATATGATGGATCCTAGGCCCTGATAGGCTGCAGACTGTGACTTTCGCCTTGCTTAGCCTCATGAGAAAGATGTCTGTGCATCTAACTATAGAATTTCCTATGATCAGAATACTGAATTGAGTGTGTGTGTGTGTCTTTCGGCTTTTCCCGGTTAGGGGTCACCAAAGCGGATCTCCGTTCCGCTAATGATTGGCAGTTGATTTTTACGTACCGGCTTGCCAGGCCTGACACACAACCTTCAATGGAGGTACGCCCATTCCCACATGTCTCCACGCAGAAGACGCTCTAGCTGAGAATCGAACCGGACAGCGTCTTACTGTGAGGCGACAACGCTACTGCAGCACCACCACCGCAGGTCAGAATACTGAATTGAGTAGTGGTATCAATTACTGGCTTAAAGTCTGAGACAACATGGGTTTTATCAACATGTCTGTCTTCTTTCTTTCAAGTGAAACATCTTATCAGCCGGTGTGAGAGCTTGGAGTGTAAGGGAAGTACACAAGTCAAACTCTGCCCTTAAGGGCAGAATTTTACTTATGTACTTCTACTTCAATTTTTCAAATACACACACACGCACACACACACACACACACACACACACACACACACACACACACACACGCACACACAGAGTGAACAGTGAGAGTAAGCAGAGAAAGGCAGATGTACAAGATGGCAGTGGCATCCTGATGAGAACTGAAGGTGATGAAAGATGTTAAAGTGCTGGAAAGAAAGCTGTAGTGCAATGAAGAATTGTAAAAAATGAGGATGAACAAGACTTGGTATATAATAAGAAATGCTTTAGGAAAAAGGAAATATTGAACATTCATATATAGAGTATGATACCAAGTTCATTCTCTATACTTTGGCAAGGCGATGTTTGTGGTAGAGTTAAGCTATGGAGATTTTGTAAGTTAAAGGTACATAGATGACACGCTAAAAATAAAGCATCAGTGGGTGAAAGGAAAATATTTTATGGTCAAGTATTTGTGGTAGTAGGCCATTTATGTATGAAGCACATTGAGGGGGCTGGGCTACATACAGTTCCACTAGTGTGACATACTATACATAATGGCACTATACAACAGACGGATTGTGGAGTGAAAGATTGCAAATGTAGAATGTGTGGAGCAGACCATTCTGGTATGCTGTAGATGTCTAGGCAATGCAGAATGACCTGGGAGAAATTTATTTTATTTATTTATTTAACATTTGTTTACCAAGATAGTCCAGCTGTACCACTAGTGTCCATTTTCAGTGGAGTCCTGGGGAGAAAAGCTCCATACATTAGGAAACACACAAGTCATACATAGTATTAATGAGAAAGACAGTAGAGTAACATGCTATAGGATGGCTAATAGTTATAAAGGATACAGTGTTGCAATACAGTTTATATGTGTAACAATTTCATGGAAAAAGCACAGGTACAAAATGTTTCAGGTGTTGTCATAATAGAACATATTTAGAATATATACAATTTACACACAGGCAACTGTAAAGCAATTTATAAGTGTGCTATAAAGGCTTAGGGAGGTAGGCTACTGTGTTGGGTTTGCCTTCAAGAGGGTGAATTGCAGTTGCATAGAGACTTGGAGATGACGTATGATTTAAGGAGATTTTTGAAAGTAGTGGAAGAGTCCTGCAGTCTGAGTTCAAGAGGTAGGGAGTTCCATGGCTTTGCGACTTCTTTGGGGAAGAGGGATACCCCATGGCTGTTTTTGCATACGATATTTGTAATCAGAGCTTCGTTACTAGATTACAATTGTCTATTTGAGTTGTAGAAGTTTAGTAGGCCAGATAGGACAGGGGTTTTCTCAGAATAGTATAGAATCTGGTGTGCCAAGTTAAGTTGGTGGTATAGTACTAGATTGGGGAACTCAAGCTAGTGTAAAGTATGTAGGGGCAGACAGTGGTGAGACAGGAATTTTACATTGGTTGTGAACCTGGCAATTTTGTTGTAGCAGATGTACAGTTTGTTTAGGTCATTTTTTTTATGTTTGTTAGTACTAGGGATGCACAGAGTAATGTAGATAGAAGATGGGTTCTGGCTATGGCAATCCTAGAGTCAGAGGTTAGGTACCTATTGCTGTGATAGAGGGTCCCTAGTTTTCTATGTACTTTAGAGATAGTTAGTGATATATGTTTGTTAAATTTTAATTGCTGGTCAATAGTAAGTCCTAGTAATTTGGCCTCTGGGACTGGGGAGATGAGGGTTTTGTTGGCTGAGACTATGGAGAAGGTGAGGTCATTAGACTTTGTTGGTAGGAATAACATAAGTTGTGTTTTCTTTGGGTTTAGTATTAATTGTGCATTGTTTAGCCAATTTTCAATATCTGTGAAGGATTCCTGTGCTTTTATTTTTGGATGCTGAGCAGATCAGGGTTGTTTCATCAGCATACTGGACTATTTCTGCTTTTGTGGTTGCTAGGTGTATTTGATTTGTAAAGATGTTAAAGAGGAGGGGGCTGAGAATTGACCCTTGGGGTACTCCAAGTGTGACAGGGAGAGGGAAAGAAATAGCATGGGAACCACATACACACACACACACACATATATATATATATATATATATATATATATATATATATATATATATATATATTTTTTTTTTTTTTTTTTTTTGGGGGGGGTGGATTACTCTGGGGGGTTCTGAGGAATTTTTGTGGGCTCAGTGCAGTGTATAAGCAGTGATCATGTTCAGGAAGATTACATTTAACAGCCTCAGCATGTGGGTCTATGAAATTTGTCTCCCCAAGGTGGGTGATCCGAGTGTGCTACAGATAACATGTTTTGTAGTACAAGAGCTCGAAGGTGAGAGCCTTGCCTCCAATAACATTGTAAAACTACATTCTTACATACCTTATTCATATGTTTGAGGATTAGCTGGTTGTCAGTGAGCAGGATGCAATTGCTGCATTGTCTCAGGACACCCATGTTCACCAGGATAACTGTGGAGAGAACAGGTAAGTGCATGTTCAAGGCTTTGGATCTTAGTTGCTTATTCTTCTTGGGGGTGGGGGGTGATACTTGATTTGCATGGTTGCTGTATATCTGAAGATAATATCAAGACTGACTAAAACTGCCTATGGTCAAGATTAAGAGAGTCAGAATGCAAAGTAGTCACTCAGTATGCAGCTGTGGTTTTAAGAAATTAGAGAATTAGTTGTCTGTACAGGGTACAGATAATATAGCTGTGCAGAACTAAGCTTTGTGAAAGTGCAAAGCCTTTACAGAGGCTTAGAACAATCAGTAAAACAGTACAATGACCCCTGGCAAGTCAAAAGTAGTACATTTCGAGGTTCCTTAAGTGATTTATAGCCCAGGAATGAACTAGGCTACCCTTCAGCTACCAGCAGACAGCATTACTAACCCTTCCAAGCTCCAAATCACAAACAAACTTGAGATGTAGGAAAATAACCACTTCAAGCAATGAAACTACCTACAGTGCATCAATTTTTCTAACTAAACAGTAATTCAACCAGCATTCAAAGTGAGAGGGCATAAGTGAGATAACATCAGGTTAAAATGTATTAGTAAAATACAGAACTAAGTTTTCTTTGCTTTCCTTAGGATTGCTAGTCTAATTAATAGACTAGCGTTAATAGTAAAGCCGTAATGAAGAGTGAAATGCCAGCTATCTGGACTGGTGGTATTAAATGACTGAGTAGGATACTGGACAATGTTTACTTAATCTCGAAACTGGATGGTACTTACTAGACTAAAAATGCGAATAACTCATGAGATAACTGTGAAGGCCACAGGACTAAAACTGAGTGTATAAAAATGTGATGTTCTAAAAGGCAACTAAATATTAGCAGCTCATTTGCTAGGAAAGATAAAAGGTGCACCTTGCAAGGGTTTGCCCATGTATTTTATCAATAAACAATTTTATTAAAAAAAAAAAAAGTTTCAGAGAAAGTGCTACTAATGAGTGAAATGTTATAAATATATGTAAGGGACGATGCTGATTTGATGAAGGAGGTGCGCAGTTTAGACAAGTTTAACAGACAATGAGGTAAATTTGTTTAGGACATTAATTGCATCCTTAACTTTTAATGGCCCAAAGGTTTCACTGTATTAACCAAGAGTATACATCTGTGTCTCCTTGCAAGAAATGGTCTCAGGTGAAATGGTTGGCAACTGGGTTGGGGGGGGGGGTGCTAGCTAGTCAGTTAGTCAGTGAATGGTACTGAGTTTAGATGCACTGTAAGTTGTGCAAAGTTACTGTTGTTTCAGAAGGGAGAAGTAGTTTGTCAGGAGTCAGCTACGGTCCCTCTGAGTGTTTTTGTATATTTCTTAAACTGTTACGGGCATGATGTCAATTGTTTCTTTTTTATTCCTTATGAGCACTGCTTTGGGGATATTAGTGACAATTTTGGCTTTTTTTTTCCTTAGTGATCTTTGCATCCTGCAATTGTTTATTGGAGGCATTTTCACAACTTCCAGACTTTCTCTCTAATCTTTAGAAGCATCATTAACTTTGTTGATAGCCATGGGCAAAAAGGTCCCTTTTTGTCTACTTATTAGAGAAAATACTAAGTCCTGTATGGTACTTAGTGATGAAATATTACAGTTTCAATGACATCCGTTAAGCTGTAAAGAACAGTCCAATTTATATTTTAGAGATGACCAAAGGGAAAAAAAAAAGTTTGTTTTGAATTTGGTTATAGGTCTGAGTTAAAACTTTGTCAGCTTTATTTTACTTCATTAATACTAGATGTAGATGTCTGGGCAATGAACATCTATGTTTTTCAGCAGAACTTTGATGTCTAAAGATCTGTATGGAATGTTTGAATTAATTAATTCAACAGTGATTGAAATAATTATATCAATGGAGTTGGGCTATGTCTGGTTGACTGTCTTGCTATTTGCTCAAGGCCATTGCATACTGACATATTTAATGAGTTTGTGCCATTTTGGGAGGAAGCACTGATGACAGCCTCCCACTGAAATAGTGTTCTTAGATTTTTGACTGGAAATATTTGTGATGCTAGTGCCTGTTGATCTACTGCAACAGTAGTAAGAGGAAAGAGGTAGGTTATGAAGATATGCATGGTTTCAAGAGAAATTCCAAAATTTATGGGATAGGATTAGCATTCTGATTCAATGTTTTTTATCTTCAAAAATATTGAGTAAGTACCTTCATAAAATAGCAAGTTATGTACTGGGCACTTCTGATTTTTTTCACAAAGTTTTATGAATAGTATGCCTCTAGACAATCCAAAGAGATTCTGTCATGCAATATATCAATCCCTTATTTACTGTAATTACAAATGCCTATGGTGTTAATGCTGTGTATGAATTTCTATATTCCAACAGTCAGTTAACTGGAAGGGAGACAAAAATCATTTGTGAACTGCCTGACATTATGCTAACCAGCAAAGTTTTTATTTTTAATGATCAAATGTAGCATCAAATTTCTGGTGTTGTGATGGGTATGCCCATCACCAGTGCATATGCTAATATCACCTTAAGTCAGAGGGAAAATAGATATGTATGTAATTGCTTGCTAGAGATGTCATCTAGCATTTCTCTCCATACTGCTATGAAAACCCACAGGAGCTATTTATCTGCTATCTCATCCATCATCTTGATCATATCTGTTGTGACATCATCTGAGCCTACTGCATCCTCTGTTTTCACCTTCCTTAGTGCCATTCTAACTTCTGGGCTGTGTCTACAGCAGTACAGCTTCTGTGGGGTTTTATTCATTCAGAAGCTCCTGGAAGTATTTCTTAATTTGGTCTTTGATGTCCTAGTAAGCAGGTAATTAATGGTATTCCTTATGAAGGGTATTGGACTATCTTCTTTATTTTTTGTCTTTGCCTCTCATCCTAATAGAGGTTCTTTGTGTCATTTACTGAGTCACTTTCCAAAAGTTGGTTCACTGCCTCTGATGCCTTGTTTTTTGTTATTGCAACTCCTCTGATGGCCTCTCTTCACGAGCTTCCTGACTTTGTTGTATTTTGGTCCTTATTTCAAACCATTCAATTATTTCCATAGCTGCCTTCCTTTACACTCTTGTTATGTCTGTAGTCAATCTTATTCAGTCTCTACAGGTCTCATGATGTACTCTGTTGTCTTATTTTACTTTTTCTGGCCCCCACTTAATACTCCCTCACGTATACTTCCTGTTTAATTAACTCTTAGAATTTCTTCTGTTTTGTTTTAACAACTTTTTTTCCTCCCTAGTCAGGCTTATTTCTTTTTACTCCTCTTTTGTTATTGCTATATACCTCAGCTCTTTACACCACAAAACTACAGCATTTATAGTATTCCATAGTCTCTCAACATTTGTGTTTTCTTCCCATTTACCAACATTCTTGCCTATTATATTTATATCTTCTTAGATTTGCCACCATTCCTTTTTAATCATACATCTTAGGTATCAGGCCTTAATCTTCTTTCAAAGCCTCAATAAACCAGAACACAACATTATCAGTGCTCACTGATGGAGTCTTAACTTTCTCCTGCACCAATCCAAGTAGCATGAAATCTCCCCTTCCCATTTTTATTCACTCTCATTCATGAAACCTTAAACAGTGATAAATACATTCTACAGCATGATTTCACTGTAAAGAATATAAACTGAAATGTTTTCATTTGAACAAAGAAATATAGGTTCCCACTTGTAACTATCATCTTTCTCCAAACAAAAGAATTGTTCTTGACTAGTCCACTAAACTTAGTAACTACACTTGGTGTCATACAGAGAACAATGTAATAATGACTCTCCACCGTGGCTTTCAACTGTCCAAATTTTCAGATAATGTCCAGGTTTTTGCCTCATATTTTTGATGTATTTTTCATAAAATTTGTAATTATCTACCAAATCAGTGAGGTTTAAATTCATTAATAATGACATACATTTGAGTTTTGGACTTCATTTCCTTCAGAAAATGCATGTTAACACAAATGGTCTTATTCTATTAACTTTCTAAGCTTCCAGGAGCAATATTTAAACTCTTTCCCTATTCTTAGGCGTTTGATCCCTCATTATTTTAGGCTTTGTTCAGATGTCTTGCACTGAGATGTTGAGATGTATGCTCTCCATTTTTCCCCAAGCAGATTGCTGCATAAAAGTATCAGTTGCATCTAGCTCCATCCACTGGGTAACATATGGGTTTGTACGTAATCTCATGAGTTTGTCAACAATGCACAAGGGGAGTATTGTGTCAACTTCCTTGGCCAGATCAAGGTAGGCAGTGTGAATGATTTTGCCCTCATCCATTGCTTTGGTGACCTTCTCAAAGAAGTCCACCAGTTTGAGTAGGCATGATCTGCCCTTGACGAAACCAAACTGGGTTGGGTCCAGTGTCTGGAGGTTTACTATATTTCTACTGATCATCTCCATGATAATTCTTTCCATGACTTTACATATAAGACTAGTGAGACTTGTGGGTCTGTAGTTTTCAGGGTTTGGAGATGGCTGACCTTTCTGCAGAGAGATGACAGTTGCCTTTCTTCATTTATGAGGCACAAAACCTGTTTGGAGGCTACAGCTAAATAGTAATTGTACAGGCCCTGATAGGTCACGTTTCATGCTATTTAGAAGGCATCCTGGGATATTGTCTGGGCCCATTGATGCATTGCTCTTGGTCTTAGAGACAACATTAAGGACCTGTTTCCTACTGATAGTAGGGGGAGTTACATTTTGTGATATTTCCTGAGGGAAGGTTGAGGGGGAGAGAGGGGTAAAGTTGGAGCTGAATTTATCAGCCAGGAGGTTTGCTATGTCTTCTGGCTTTTTTTAATTTCTCCAAATCTTTTGGGTTTCTAATACCATGATGGGAATGGACTCCATTCCTAAGTCAAAGAATGATTAAAGTTCATGAAATTAGCACTGTTTCACTCTTTGATGTCAGACAAAAGTGCTCTTCGCAGCACTTGCAATGTGCCCAGTAATGACTCCTCCTGTAATTCAGAGTTAGGTGTATTGGTAGCATATCTAAATATAATGCTAGACTCTTTTTTATAAGACCTGTTGCTCCATCTACTATCAAAGCTATCTGGCTTTCCTTCTTCCACATTGCTCTCATTTCTGCTTACAGATCCTGATATTTTATAACCTGTCTCTCTCTCTCTCTCTCTCTACACAGGAAACTGTAGTCACTGGGTATGGAAATTTCATTGATCAATGCTGCTCGTCTTCTTTTCTTGGACTACTATATGCGGTTTCCTAGCATGTATCTCTTAAATTGTTGGTAATGGATGATCCCATGTGATGTAGACTTCATTTTCTATTATGCTTTCTGATTTATGTTTCCAGTTCTTTTCAGCCACTTCAAAACCATAATATTTGCACAATCCTCAGTGCAACAGTTTTGCCACATTATTGTGCCTTTCAGTATATAGTTCTTCTGCCATTAGTATGTCACAGCCAGAAACTAGGTGTGTGATGGTTTCCAATTCTGTTTTACAAAACCAACATTTGTCTGTTTCTCCCACATGTTCAATGGACTTTGTAAACCAACGTGTACGTAGCCCACTATCTTGAGCCGCCAATATTAACCTTTCATATCTCGGTTTGAATTCACCTCTTCTTAACCATTCCTATGTTTGTTCCTGATCAACATGAGGTTTTTCCAGAAGTTTTCTATACTTGCAACTATAGTTATGCATTTTCCACATTTCCTGTTTCTTCATCTGATCCTTCACCTTATATTCTTTTTGTTTTTTGGCACATTCAGTTGCTGCCTGCTTTTTATCTAATTCTGGTTTGATTTTCATTCCTTCTTGATGCTGATATGCTTCTGCTAAGTTAAGTAGGGAAGTCATCTTAGATTTATTCTCCTCATGTTTCAAAACTTTCACTATGTTTGGGTCTCGTGTGGTCAGCAGATATATGTGGAGTGCCACAATTGCAGATCTATACATGCAATCAATTTCAAGGAGGCCCATCCCTCCTTTGGAACAGGGAATATATAATCTTGGTAAGCACTGATTTTTACAAATCATTTGGTGAGCATAAAGCATCCTTCTTGTTTTAATATCTAATCTATCCAACTCGTTTTGGGGCCAATCAATCACTCCAAAACTGTAAGTTAGGACAGGAAGAGCAAATGGGTTTACAGCTTGGATTTTGTTCCTCGATGTCCATACTGTTTTCGGGATTAATTTAAGTCTTCTAAAATATTCCTTACTACATTTTACTCAAATTTGTTCAAGGTTTTTGCTGATCTTTCATCAATTCCCAAGTTTTTATACATTCCCTCTTGCTCAAGTTCTTTTATATCACATTCCTGTCCCAAACTGGTGTTTTCCTGGTGCTGCAGTTTTCCTTCTTTAAATGTTGCTTTTGCACATTTATCAAGGCTAAATAACATTCTAAAATCATCTAAAAAAGTTATGATAACTTGCAGCTGTACTTTCAGTTCCACATCTGATGAGTTACACAGTTTTAAATCATCCACAAATAGAAGAGGAGAAGTCTTTAGACTTTGTGGTTTTGTAGGAGCCAAATTACAGCCATGCCCTAAGCTATGAAATAAACAGCTTAGTGGGTTAAGGGCAAGGCAGAACAGCAACAGTGACAGAGAGCCACCCTGGAATATCCCCTTTGAATTTTTATCCCTAGGATAGTAATTTGTTCTTTATCATGGTTTAATTGCAAAGTGGTCTGACATTTTTTCATGGTTACTGTAACGTAGTCGATCAGTGTAGGGTGCATCTTATACATGTTTAAGCAATCTATTATCCATGAATGTGGGATACTATCAGATGCTATTTTGTAGTAAGTCCATGCCATACTTAGATTCTTTCCCTTTTTACAGTTTTCCACTATGACTTTATTTAATAACAAACGATCCTTTGTTCCATATGACTTTCTTTTATTGCCCTTTTCATCTTCTGCCATAATTGAGTTTTCTTCTAAATGACTATAAACTCTGTCAGCATCAATTTCCATGTATAGTTCATACGTCTTCGGAAGGCAAGTCATTGATCTATAATTTTGGGGGTAGCTTGCAAGTTCACTCTTAAGTAGGAGCATTGTTTTACTGTTGTTAGCCAGATTGGTGTTTGTTCAGGGTGCGCATACAAATAGTTCTTAATCATGGCTAGGTCTACATGCAAAGATGTTAATACTTTTAACCAAAAGTTAGGTGCTACATCTGGGCCTGGGGTTCTCTGGTTAGAGGCTTTTCTTAACTTTGTTTTGATCTCTCTGGCTGTTACTTCATCCCATTTCATATCCTGTACCTTTAAATTTCTTATTCTTTCTTTTACTTCTTTTATCCATTTTGCATCTTTGTTGTGTTCCACAGGCTCTTCATAGATACTTCTACAAAATGCATCTATTTCTTCTTTTTATGGTGGTCTTTTAATTCCTTTTACCTTGTTTACCAAGTCCCTATAAACTTTTTTGGGTCATCACTTAACTGATTATGTTGTACCTTTCCTTTATATTTATCTGTGTATCTTCTACGTTTTTCCACCTGTGCTGACATTTTTAATTTATTTGCGATAGTGCATGATAGATCCTGGTCTTTTCTAATACTGTGCACTGTTTTTATCACATCTATCTTTCTTAGTATTTTTGTTGATCTATTCCCAATTCTATAGTCTCCTAACAGTGACACTTCTTGTCTTACTTGCTTTATATTTTTTTCTATTCGATACTTCCATGATGGTATTCAATTTCGCCCCTTCCTTTGCCTCACTACCCTGTGTTCTTGTGGTAGAACTTTATCAGTTATTAATTTAGCTGCACAGTAACGTATCCTGTTCACTTCTGTTATATCGCATGGCTCTCTATGGACAGTCCTAATTACTGTGTTCATTTGTTTTACCAGATGTCTGACTTTTGGGGTTTTACTAACCTTCTGCAGTCTATTTCTTTCATTGATTTTAATATATCTATCCATGTTCATTAAATCAAGCAACTCTTCCCTTAGTTCATTTTCTTCCAGACTGAGGGTACATCCTTTGTTTTCCACTTCCTGCAGGCATTCTATAGAAAGTTCTACAGCATCTTCCTGTGCCATCCTTTACTCTGTCATATGGGGACTCACTGGCCTATCACTCCAACATTGACTGCACAGTTTCCACAGTCTCCTGTTCCTTTCCTTGCTGGCTAGCTTCAAGTGAACTTTTATACCGGTTTCCTGTGGAAAGCTCCAAAATGTCTTGAAATAGGACCTGGCCAGTTGTTTCCTGTTCCACTGGTTTCCCCTTAATTTGGATATCCATTGCTCTATCCTGTTGTGGTGCTTTCTGCATTAGATTTTATATACTGAATCTTTCATTTTCCTGGTGCTCCATAACCTCAATTTCTGTTTCTTTAACTTCTCCATTACTGATCTCCTTTTCTGCTTTTCCTCTGACTTATTTTTTTGTGTTTTATAATTTTCCATATCTGGATTCCTTTGCCTCTATTTCTCTTCAGATCTCTTTGGTGCTGCTCTTTTTCTATTGGTGAGTTTTGCTTTCTCCTTTGCATAAATATTGCACCATATTAAATATTTTTCTTTCCCATTTCCATATTTCTTCTTCAGATTTCTCCTAATCTTCCTGCTTCTCCTTACTTTGGGGACTCGCTCCTTCATGCTGTGATGTAGTCTGTGTTAGACTTTCTATATTACGTCCTTCACTTCGCAGAGACTCCATAACTTCAACTTCTATTTCTTTAACTTCTGCTTCCACATTCTATCTTTGTGATAGCAATTTTTTTAATGTGAAATTTTCCATATCTGGATGCCTTTGCCTGTATTTCTCTTCAGATATCTCTTTGTGGCTGCCTCCTCTATATTATCTAACTTGGCTTTCTTCTTTGTATAAATATTGCACCATATCAAATCTTTCTTTCTTTCCCATGTCCATATTTCTTTTTTATACTTTATCTAAAATGTCTAGGTTTTGTTGTTTACATTTTCACACTTCCTCAGATGCTTCTTTTTCCAAACATATCAAAGCTTCTTGCTCTAGATACTGTTTTTCAAAAAATCTGTTGAATTAATGAACACAAATTTTTATTTGAAGCTTCTGACAGTTTCTCCTGTGAAAGTATTTTCTTTTCCTCTAATTTACCTCTTAATCTCTTTGTATATCTTCTGTCTGGAAATTCTGGGCTTTTTGCATAATAGTAACAATACATAATTTCTTTCTTTTCCTCTACAGTCCACTCTATCATTTTTATGGCTCTTCTTTGCCTATCAGTTTTTGTGATTTTTTGTGGATTGCTACCTCCTTCTACAACAGAGGGGGGCATCTTCCCCCTGGGGCTGGCCTAGCCCCATTGTAGTAATGTTTCCAGATTTTGAAGATTTTTACACTGTCATTTTTTACCAGTCCTGACACCAGTGTGCCTACCAGAATTAGGCACTTTTTTATCCTGGGACATGTGCACCAACTATCTTTTTTTTGTTTTTGATTTACGTCTATCCCTGATATATGCTATATAAATATAGTCTGTATATCAATGTCACCTTGGCGAGAATTTTGTGAAAAAGAGGGTCCACCTTTTGAAGGTACTCACCAAGACATGAGGATGAATTTAACTTCAGCACTACTACTCTCCTTTGCTTGTTGACTTTTCATCTCTCCATTAAGACCCCTGTTTCATCTCTCACTTAGTACCTTGCTCAGTATACATGGCTCCATTTACAATGAGCTCTGCACAAAATGGTGTATTGATTTGATGTTGCAGACATAGCTAAATAATGCTTTGTGGTTGTCCTGGGCCTCGGAGGCCAAACTTACATCAAGATTTGATTTTGGTAGACTATTTGAGTTATTTGTTCAGTTTGATGACAGTGCTTTTATCCTGATGGGTGCTGCACCTCCAAATTTCTGCCATGATTTTTTCCTTTTGTTATACAGCCTACTGATTTTATCATTCCACCTGGGTGGCTTGTTTTTTTAGTTCTGTAGTTCTTCTTGGTGGGTACAGCTGCCTCTTTTCAGCTACTAACATGCTTGTACAGGGTTTCTGTGAATAGTTCTGCATAGGTAGCAGTGTTCTCAGGGTTTATGGAGGATTGAAATTTTGCCAGTTTCTCACTTAATATTAGGAGGTTAGCCTTAGAATAGTTCCTGAATATTCCAGGATTAGCTGGGGGGTCCAGGTTTTATTTTTAATTCAAAGGAGACCATTTTATAGTCTGACATTACCAGGAAAGGCATTACAGTAGGGGGTGTGCAGCACTGTCCTATATTATTGAGGACCAGATCCAGTATGGTTGCATCCCTGGTTGGTGCATTGACTATCGGGTCCAGGGAGTTTTGTGTTTACACAATCCAGGAATCTCTGTGCATGTACATTTGGTGTCGTATAAGATTTCCATTTAACAGTGGGCTAATTAAAGTCACCCACGAATATGGTATCTGGTTGGATGGTTAGTGTTTTTTGTTGTTGTGTCTTTTGGCTTTTCCTGGTCTGGGGTCGCCACAGCAGAACTGCGGTCCGCTAATGATTGGCAGTAGATTTTTACATGTCGAGTTGCCGGCCCTGATGCATAACCTTCAACGAAGGTATGCCCATTTACGCATGTCTCCACACAGAAGACGCTATAGCTGAGAATCGAACAGGACAACATCTTACTGTGAGGTGACAATGCTACCACAGCACCACCATAAATTTATATATGTGGTATGGGTTTTCCTGGGTCATAGAGGGGGACCTATAGCTTTCAAGGAAGTGGTATTGGATTTTGCCTATGGTAATTTGAACATGGAGCAGCTCAAGTACATTGTCCTGTTTTACCAGCCTTGAAGTATATTTATTTTTGATGTAAACAGAGACACCACCACCTTTAGTCCCTGCCTGTGAAGTAGCTGGTCTACATGTGAGGAAGGCATTATAACCCTGCACTGTCGGTGTGCTCTCCCCAGCTTTAAACCATGTCTGAGTGACTGCACAGACGTCAGCATTCTCTAGGCAAAAAAGAGCTTCCAGGGAGTGGAGTTTCTATTTAAAAATTAATATTTGTTTTTGATAATATTCTAAAGTCTAGAGGGGAGAGGTGCATACCATCGCTGGCCAAGCAGCATGATCTGTTGACCATCTCCTTCTATGCTGACAAATATTGCACCCTCTTAGAATGTCACCAGAAATTAAGCCAGTTATTAAAGTCAGTCACCTTTTGTTCGTATTGTGGCATCATCCTTGGTGGTGGTAAAATGCTGCTCAATGCTAGGCTCATACGAACCTGACACACATATTCTAAGAGCTCTATGATATATCTCTTCATATAGTCTAGGAAGATATGTATCAGGTCCAATGACCTGAGTGCTTGCATAATGTGGTGGATCCTAGCCCCTGATAGGCAACTGACAGTGACTTTCTCCTTTATCAGCCTGGTAAGGGGGACATCAGTGTGTCTCATGGAGTCTCCAATAACTAGAATATTGGATTATGTAATGGGTTGCCTTATTCCTAGCAATAAATGTCAACTTTCTATCACTTAGTTCATACTCTGTCCATCATAAATCTAAACTACCTAGATTTATTTGTCACATTATCCTGTTGTTGACCCACATCATAGATATGCTAAGCATTTCAATACTGGAATTAATTCACGTTTCCAGCACGAGCCCCTTCCTTCCTAGACTACAGGTATTGCTGATGCTCATCCTGGGTGAAATACCATTTTCACTTCTCTGCCAACACCCCACTCTAATTTCAACTTTCACTTATAATTTTCAAATATTCTCTTTGTTTTCCTTTCACATTATCCTGATGTTCCCCCCAGTTTACTTTCATTTGGGTAATTGACATCCATCCTTCTATTGGTCCTTTCATCAATCCTTTCAATGAATCAGGCAAAGCTGCAGACACTTTTATGAGTATGCATCAAGCTTTTGTTACCGTATGGTGTGCATTATGAACCACACAGTCAGCGCAAACAATCAAAATAAGTCAGCGCCATTCCTTCATAAAGGGAAAAAAATAATTACCTCATGCAAAAAATATGAACTAAAAACCTAGAAAAGAAAAATCCAAACCAAAAATAAACAGAAATTAAAAAAATATATCAAAACAAAACCAAAAGTAAAGAAAATAACATATACAATCAGCTAATCCTGAACAAATATTAATAACAAAATGCACCAGCTTGTTAAAAGATAAAAAAAATAAAATAAGAACGAACAAACTGAAAAACAAATTTAACCATAAAGTTAATGTATCCGAACTTAATTTTCTCTAGAATACAAAAACAGGATAGCTAATTTATACAAATTTATCCTGCAACAGAAAACAGCTGACAAGCCAAGCAGCTAGATTTAAGTGACAAGGATGAAAAACAGTAAATCATTAAAAAAAGAAAAGAAAAAAGATAAATCAGATATGTAGAATAAGTAAGAATCAGGTTATGAAATACCTTGTACTGTCGCATTAGAAACTATTTCATAACTCATATCTTCCCATACTCATTACATTTCTCAGGACCTAAAATTTACGGTAAAAGATAATTTATGTTTAACTCACTAATCCTGCAGTGTTTCATATCATTAAAGTATACATTAACAGCATAAAACCTGAAGCCAGACAGTACTCAGCTTAACACATTTCATCACAACTTATCTAAATACAAAAATTAATAAATGGATAAATAAAAAAAATAAAATAAAATAAATGACAATCCCTGCTTATGCTAAATTTAAGTAAATGTATGTGGGTCTATGTGTGTAAAGCAGACAACTGCCCCTATGCAAATCAACCTCACTAGCAACTAAATTGAGACTACTCGTACATGAATTTAAAAATATAAAATTCAATTAAACATAGCAAATATAAAATAAAAAAGATGAGCATCTAGTTTTAAAATAAGAATTATTGCATGACATGTGTGAGTAACTGCCCATCCAATAAGAGGCTTGCACTGTTTGCCTAGTCAATGAAAGGCTTGCACCCACCCCCTCCTTTTTAAAGATTACTATACACTCTTGTCCACATCAGGTCTTGGTGTAATCCTTGTGTAGACTATGATTTTGAATTACTCCGAAGAATATCAGAAAATGAAAGCATGCACAAAGTAATTATCAGTTAATCACACAAAATTAAAATATGTGTATATAAATGAACTTAATTGGAAAAATAAATTGCACTACATTGCCAGCTAGGCTAAAAGAAAGCTTTTAACTATACTACTGGAAAGTTTAAATAAAAATGACATAAAACTTACTTAAAAAAATGCAACTGAATTTACCTCAAAACTGTTGCTTGGAAACAAGCAACTAAGCAACATAACCTTGCAATGCTAAATAAACCATATTATATTTAATACCAACATGCAATTAACAGAATTAGAACATCCCACTGAAGTAAAAGGGAAAGAATAATTTAAACAAGAAGACAGCAAAAAGTGAATACATTTAATAGAGGAATGGCTTGAGGATGTTTGTGTGTATGTGTGTACACATCTATCTACATGCATATATGTACACACACACACACATATATATATATATATATATAGGCACACACACACACATCTACACATCTATACATATAGACAGAAAGATATATAAAATTCTACTAGAAATAACCTGAATATCAAAGTGCTGGTGTCAGTAATGCTGACAAAAAAATTGAAAAGAATAAATGAGACTGTTTTGCACATGCAGAAATAATATCAGAGCATACAACAATAAAGCAATGCTTTTTTGCAATAGGCAAGACCCCCTTGCATCCCTCCACTGCTAATTCTGTAGTATAACTTTGGGATCACACAGTAACAGGGAAAGTGATATTCAAGAAGCCCGGTAACGTAGCAGTGTTGCACAGTTGCACAATTGTTGACCATATGCACTGTCAAACTGTATTAACAAAATAAATGTCACTTTTAATCACATTTAACATAATGTATCAATAATACACAAACAAATCATATACAAAAGAAGAAAACAGTGAGTGCTTTAGCACACTGGGTGTTTCTTCAGACCAATCTAATATATCATCACCTGCTTACATATAAATATATTCATCAGTTAAACAGTCACAAATCAAAGAACCACACCTATTACCTATGCAGATCTCTAGACTTGAGCACTGGTTTTAAAGAGACCCAATCATTTAATCCAGGCTTCTTATCAGCCTGAAGCTTCACTATCCCTTGCAACTGCTCTCGGTGTAATTCCTAACATCACCTCCACATAACCCCATGTACACCATCTTAATAACCATCAACGTAAACTCGTGTGTCAAACCTTGTTCTAATACGTGTCTTGCCAATGCATTCCTATCATGTCTCCTAATGAGTTATATATGCTCCCGTATCCTCTCATAAAAAGAACAATTAGTTTTTCCTATATAGAAACTTGTACATACCTTACATATGGCTCAATAAACCACACTGGGAGTCTTACAATCTGCTGGTACTTTAAAAGAAAGCACCTCATTAGAGATGGGATGAGCAAAAAAATTGCAGCTGTTTATATAAGGACGAAAATTCCAACTACGACATTTAAAAGTCCCTTTTGTGACAGAACTTACTTCATAGCATGCCATATGATCTCCCTAACAAAAACAGAGCTTGAGGGACCTTTTATTCTTATATGTAATAAAAGATTTCTCTCCAACTATATGTTTTATACGATTATCTGTTCTCAAAATCTGCCAGTTGGACATAACAGCACGAATCTGTTCTACATCACTGGCGTATGACATAATCAAGGGAGCAGATCTATTAGTGCCTGAAATGCCATTATCTACCATGTCAACAGATCCACCTCTATAGTCATCAGAAAATAAGTTCTAGCAGTATCTCAGATGCTGTACCTCTCCAATCATTTTCTCCACTTCATTATATTTATAACTCCTTTTTCCTGAAATCATTCTCTAAGTAGGACAAATCCTTAATAAAGCATTTGTCTGAGTTATTCAGATGCAATATCCTCATTCCCTATCCTCTGAGTATATTTCTATACACGTGGGGTAGATGCATGCTGTTACGCTGAAAAACAGTGTTTTCTGCAAGTTTTTCTATAAAGCCTAGTTGTAAACATTTCTTCACTGCCTTTACATATAGAAACATCTAAAAACACGAGCTTTTGACTAGTAAATCTCAAAAACATGGCTATTGTGTGTAAATAAGAGACAAACCGTTTCAGCTGTTCCTCACTACCTCTCCACAACAAATAAATATCATCAACAAATCGTCTTTAAAATATAGCATGATCAATATATTCATGGTTCCTCAACACATACTGATCCCCAAAAGGCTAGCACCGTATCAGTCTAGCTATGGGCACATGAAGTGCCCATAGCTACACCAGTCTTCTGAATGCAGTGTCTATCACGAAACACGAATATATTATTTTCTAAAACTTCTAAAAACAGGCAAATCAAATCTATTTGTTTGATATAGCCACTGTGTATCATAAGGAAACGTTTAGTCATATCAATCACATAAAAACTGGGGATTCTTGTGAAGAGTGAATTCTACATCCAACATAACCATCAGTCACTCAAATCTGCATCCGCTCTAACAAAAGCATAAGTTCATAGGTAGATACTAGGCTATTGGCCCTAGGGCATAATTAAGCCTAGCCAAAATGTTTCAGCTTTCGCCTCCCATGAGGTTTAGTTACCTGTGCCTCTGTCAAGTAGGACCACAGATGTGACTCCCAGGGTGAATTTCCAGTTTCCCATCCACTCATCAAGATTCCTCTTGAAGAGCGCTAGTGAGGGGATCTGCCTCACATATATGGGGACCTTATACCAGAGCAATGGGAGTCTCTGGGACATGAATCTGTCCCTCCAATAAGTCCTGTTTATTGTTGCTGTCAGGTTAATGTCCCTTGGACTGTAACTCTGGTGGATTGGGTTTTCCTTAGGTGGAGCATTTCCAGTAATTTGGGGTTTGCCATAGACTTGTATGTTAGGCATAGGTCACCTCTGAGTAGTCGGTACGCGACCAAGTATAGTTTGAGTTTTTTAGCCTTGGGGCATAGGGCATGTATTTAAGGCCTGTTATCCTCTTAGTGAGGTACTTTTGAGACCTCTCCAGTTGTTGCACATGTCTTGTAAGGTACATCCCGAATGGGGCATTGTATTAATTACGGGTCTAATGAGTAATGAGTAGAGGGGGGCAATAACTTCCTTATTCCTAGATGCAAACCCCTTTGTGATAAGATGGGCCATGTAGAAGGATTTTCTAACCACTTTAGCGATGTGGTTATCGAAGGAGAGGTTACTATCCACCTGTGTCCCTAGGTTTCTTATCACACACTCTGTGATAAGTGGGCTGCCACCTATGTTGTAATCCATTGGTACTTGGTTTTTCCCAAAAGGTACGACAATGCACTTTTTGGCATTTAACTTGAGGCCGTGAT
The DNA here is from genome assembly GCF_019279795.1 of Protopterus annectens. Taxonomy (NCBI): domain Eukaryota; kingdom Metazoa; phylum Chordata; order Ceratodontiformes; family Protopteridae; genus Protopterus; species Protopterus annectens. Next base: position 292,853,775 of record NC_056749.1, on the reverse strand, counting down.
TTTGGCACCATGTATCAGTATCAGTGAGACCCCTCTGAAGGATGTCTATGTCAGTAGGAGTCTCAATTATGGCACTCAGTTTGCAGTCACCTGCAAACTTTGTTAGCCATAATCCCTCCGTGTTTTCTTGTACCTCTGAGAAATAGATGCCGAACAGGAGGGGTCCCAATACTGAGCCCTGTGGTACTCCACTATTCACAGGTTTGGAGTCTGATCTAGTGTTCCCTATTCAACAACCCATCTTGTTACATAGGGGTTTATGTTTAGGTTAGTGAGTCTGCCTATAATTCCCAAGTGGGGATTGGTATTGAAGGCCTTGGCAGGATCTAGGTATGCTGTGTGGACCACCTTCCCTTCATCTATTGCCTCAGTGACCTTTTTGAAAAAGTCAACCAGATTGAGGAGACATGACCGTCCCTTTATGAACCCAAACTGGGTAGGGTCTAGAGTTTGTAGGTTCCCAATGTCTGTTTATGAATTCCATGATGGTGCGCTCCATGGCCTTACAAACTAAGCTCTTCAGGCTGATGGGTCGGTAGTTCCCGTTGTCAGTGGTGGCATCTCATTTGTGGAGTGGGATGACTGTTGCCATGGGCCACTCTGAGGGCACATAGCCTGAAGGGAGGCTGTGGTTAAACATGGTATTGAGGTGCGGGATTAATTTGTTTTGGATTTCATGCATCACGCAGCCTGGGATACTGTCAGGTCCCATGGATGCTGTGTTTTTTGCTTTGGAGAGTGCTGTTTTCACATGGGTGTCTGTGATTTCAGGGCAGCATATTTGTGGGGTATGGGTATGGTCCCTCTAGGTGGTAAGGGTGGGGTAAAGTTTGCACTGAACCTATCTGCCAATATATTGGCGATATCAGTTGGTTCCATGACGTTTGAACCGTTATGCTGTAGCTCAGAGCAGATCTGAGTGTTGCAGTTTAGGTTCTTGACATAGCTAAAAAATACCTTGTGGTTGTCTTTGGTGTCTGTTGTGATTTTTCTTTAAAAGTTCACCTTAGAGCTTTTTATGAGGGTTCTTAGCTTTTTGCTAAGGATGGTCAGGGATTCCTTCCATTCCTGGTTTTTTACTCTTTTATAATAATTTCTTCCTTCTGTTGTAGAGCTTATTTATGGTCAGGGTCCACCAGACTGGTTTCCTCTTTTTGGAGGAATGGGTGTTGGTCTTGTTTGGGATAGCACGGTCCATGCACTCGTGTAAGTGCTTGTAGAGTGCTTTTGTGTAGGATACAGCAGATTCAATCATATTTACATTCTGCGTGGGAGTAACAAAATTTGCCAGCTTTATCTTGAGTAGCAAAGTTTGCTTTGGAGAAGTTTTTTTACCGTTGTTTCCCTGGGAGGGGGTGAGGGGGGTATGTGGATATCTAAGGTGATGAGTTTATGGTCTGATCTGACCAATGAGGAATTTATCACAGGTGTGGAGCATGAGCATTTATCCCCCATGTTGGTGATAACCAGTCCTCCTCTCGTGAAGGTGCTAATATGCTGGTCCAGGACATTTCAGTTTATATATTCGAGGAAGCACTGAGCAAAGGTATTAGTGCTTCCGTAGTTTTCCCAGTTAATGTTTGAGTTATTGAAATCAACCAGTATAAGGGTGTTCGGTTGGACCTTCACATTTTCCAGTATCTCAAGGAACAAGGAGTGGGTGTCTTGGGTCAGGAATGGTGATCTGTAGCAAGCTACAATCTGAATTGCAGTTTTGCCCATTGTACGTTGCATTTGGATGATCTCCGAGGCATCATACTTTGCAACCAGTCCGGAGGTGTGATTATCCTTGATGAATATGGATATGCCTCCTCTCTTTGTATTTCGGTCTGGGTTTTGTCGAAATGTGTGATATGAGTTGTACCCTGGTATCGCTGGGGTGCTCTCTTGAGCCTTGAACCAGGTATCCATTACTGCACGAATATCAATGCATACATATCTTTTAAAAACTGCTTTTTCTCTCTAAGGACACTGTTCATTCCATTCAAAGAATTACGCAACTGCTTGCCCACATAGATGGAAAAAGGTTCCATCAACTACCCTCTCCCTGAAACAATTGGTCTAAAAGGTGGAATTGAGGCATATTTATGTATTTTAGGGAGTCTTTGAAAAACAGATGTAACCGGATACTCTAGGGGAAGATATCGTGAAAGTTCCTCTGTTATAAAAAAATTGTCTAAGCAGTCACGTATTAAAGACAAAATCAAGTGTCGAATGGAATCAATATAACTGATATGAATCTGTTCAAACACTGTCTCATCTATATAAAAATGATGATCTACAACTATGACAGCAGCCCCCCTTATTTGCCGGTTTTATCATAATAGAAGCATCATTCTGTAAGTCCTTGAGTGCTCATCTCTCACCCTCATTTCAATTGCAAAACTTTCTTTTCAAAGCAGGAAGTGTCGAAAACAAATTAATCTTGCGTGCATCTCTTACAGAGCACTAGCTGCAGGTCTAACAGAGGTTGATAAACACTATTTTTTTTTTTTTTTTTTTAAATATTGATTAGTTTCATGTGAAAATAGCATTTTCAACATAACATTTCTAGTGAATAGCCTTAAATTAATAGCTACTTCTGAGAACTCTAAAGATTGTGTGGGAATGAACGTGAGGCCATGTTCAAGCAAAGACAACTGCATTTCATTCAAAACCTTGAATGAATTTGCATTAGGCCATCTTTTAACTCAGTATAGGAGAAAAATTAATAGTAACATGCTGTTCAATATCTTCCCCAACAACTTTGATCATATTCTCTCTTGTCCTTAAAGTATCAGCTTCCCATCATGCCTTTTTAAAAATTGTGCATCTCACTTGTAGGTCCACTAATTCCAGATTAATTTTTAATTTTTTCAGTAAACTTCCTTGAGTTGGAAAACGTAACTTTTCCTCCTAAAATTACTGGCAATGCAGCCTTATCTGTGCCACCACTGCAAAAGACAGTTTTAAACATTTATTTTTTATTTATTTATTTGACATCTGTTGACTGGGTAGTCTGACTGGATGGTTGCCCTTTATAGTGGAGACCCGAGAAGAAAAGCAGTAATTGATATAAAATCAGATAGTAAATTTAGTACTTGGATCACAACATGCAATTACATTCTATAATTACATCACTTGTTACTTTACTTTGTTGGCTCTCAGAACCAGGCTGCTGAAGTGCTCTCTGTTTTATTTTTTTCTCTTCCTTTCTAGAATTTTCTTTTTTATTACTGAATACATTTTTATTGATTTTCAGAAACAAACATATATACAGTATGTATATCAAAGAAATATTTGCATAGCTAAAGCTTAAAGTGGAGAAAATTCCAAAAACAAAAATTACAAAGCCAACTATATACATAAGATGTCTATACTTGAAAAACTTTATTTTCTTGAATATTTCTTCTTTTTCCAGCACTTGATTTAATTTCTGCCAGGCAATGCTTAAGGAAGTAGGTCATTCCGTTCTTTCAATTCCAACTGTGAAACTGATAAAACCATGTTCTTGAAATGTTTAAAATTGAGAGGAGTTGCAACTCTCCAGTTCTATGTAAGATTTTTCCTTGCAGTAGCAATGAAACCCCACAAAATTATATATTTTTGGCTTGGAACACAAGATGGCACAAGTGTATTGAACAAAACTAGAGATTTTGTAAGTTAGAAATTATCAGTGAACAGTGCCTGTAACAAATAGTTAATACTTTCCCAATATTGTTTAAGTAAATGACAATCGTAGAGCATGTGTTGCCAAATTGGCTATTGATTGTGATTTATACTTCCCAAATTTATTTTCTTTATTATATATTAGTTCTAATTTGTATGGTGTTAAGTATGTTCTATGTATGAATTGCCATGTGAAAAGTTGCCAATATAGTGATAAAGATGTTAGTTTTGGAGGTGTAAGAATTATTTTATCTTTATCATCTGGCATTTTACTATTAACTGTTTCATAGTATTTCCATATATTTTGTTTATTATGAACTCTTGTTTCTTATCTAATTTGTACAATACTGATAAAATTCCTTTCCCATTTGTGGGAAATTCCATCAGCATTATTAATTGCTCAATGAATTTAAGAACCTTTTCCCTAACAGACTTTTGCATTATAACCTGTTGGTTTAAAACTGTTTGTCTTAATCCCTGCAGTGTTAACAGCATGTTATTTTCAAGGTTGTACTCATTAATAATTTGCTCTATCATTAGTATTTTATTAGTGTTTATCAACTGATGCCAGTAAATTAGACTATTCTTACTAAGTATTTTAACTGCTACTAAGTCTTGAGTTATATTATTAATTTGTGTATATGCTATTGGGAATATGAAAAAGAGACCATGCTTTATATCAGTAATTTTGTTTAAATTGCATAAAAGACTTTAGGCTATTGATAATGTATTTAGAATTTATATATTTGTTCTTCCCTTTTGCCATATATTCCTTCAATAACCAAAGTAAGCTATTCGGTACTATTTCCATATGTCTATTTATTGTATCAGGAGTGGTTTTTAACCAGATTTTTTTCATGTACTAGTTTCCATTTGGAAGTATATTCTATGCTTAACTATAGAAAACTGTTTTTAAAGCTGACAATTGTATATATCCTTCTAAATCTGCTAAGCCTATTCCACCTTCTTCCCATTTGTCAAAATGATGTCTTAGGGCAACTCTAGGTTTTTTAAGGTACAACAAGAATTTCATTATTAACCCTTCAAATTGTTTTAAATATGATTTAGGTGGAGGTAGCGAGCAAGCTTGTATAAAATGCAGAATTTTCGGGAATATAATCGTTTCAATTATATATAGTCTTTCATCCATGGTAAAAAAAAAAAACAATATCTTATTCCATTTTTGTATGAGCTCTTTGATATTATCCAAAATCTCTTTACAGTTTAGTTGCACTGTTGTATCTATGTCATTTGTAATTTTAACTCCCAAGTGCTGGATTGTATCAATTCTAGATAGATATTTATATATTTTTATTTAATGCTTCTTTCTTCATATTTATTAGAAACATATTGGCTTTATTTTCATTAAATCATCCAGAAAGCTTCTTAAACTGTTTTGTTGCTTTCCATAGTTCTTTTATTGTGTTATCTTCTTTTAAAGTCAATAAAATGTCATCTGGAAATAGTTGAATCCTTAAGTCAAAGTCAGTATTGAGTTGAATTCCTTGAATGTTTGGGTTTGTATGTATGACATTTGCTAATGGTTCTATTACTAATAGACATAACAAAGGAGAAAGTGGACAACCCTATTCTGTACCCTTTGTAATGGTAATAGGCTCTGACAAACAGGATCCTATTCTTATCTACACCAAGATTTATCATAAAGAGACCTTATTAGTGAGGTAAAATTTTACAAAAATGCACACTCCACCTTGCAAGACAAAGGTAATCCCATTTCATGGAATCTAATTCAGTGTTAATATCCAAGCAAATGACATTCATTTTATTTTTGTTTTGTTTCTGAAATCAATAAGGGAAAAATTCTCTTTACATTGTCTTACTGTATGTATTTCTGTTTTTAATAAATCCTATTCTCTATCAATAACGGCAATATTTGTTTTATTCTGTTTGCATGAACTGTCAATTATTTTATAATCTATATTTAATAAATGTATGGGTCTATATGAGGTACACTCATAAGGTTTTTATCTTGTTTCAAAACTGGTGATGTTTCAGTGTATTTCCAAGGAGGAGGGCATTTATTACCATCTTTAACTGATATAAACATACTTGGTAATGGATTTAATGCATTATTAGATAGTAGTTTAAACATTTTTGGTGTCATATTATCATTACCTGGAGCTTTGTTTAATTTTACTGTTCTTAATTTCTGTCATAACTATATCTTTATCTATTATTTCTGTGTGTTCATCTGATGGTCTTAATCTTATATTTTCCTTAAGGAATTTTCTAAGTGCTTCACTTGATTCTACTTCATTTTCTTGAATATTGGGTTTATTAAAATACACTATGAAGGCATCTAGAATGCCTTCCAAGTCTGATACTTATCTTTTTTTTGTTTATATTGCATATTTCTTTTATCTGGTTTGCCTTTATCATTACTATCATCCTGTTAGCTAGTCTTCTTTGATTTTTTGGATTCATAGAGTAAGCACAAAGTTTGAGCTTCTCTAAATTAATCACTGTTTTATGGTTCAATATCTCTAAGTATTTTTGTTCAGGTCTTCCAATTCTTTTTTCTGAAGTTAAGTTGCCTTTATGGATATCTAATTTCATTTTGTCCATTTTAGTTTGTAGTTCTCACAGTTCTTTATTCCAATGCCTTTGTTTTTATATTAGGCTACCACCTTCCCATAAAAAGATGCTTTCATTGCATCCCATATATATAAGGTCTAATACCTCATCTGTGAGGTTTAAATCTAGAAATGTTTGCATCTCTGCAGTATAGTATTGTATAAATTCTTTAAGGTTTGCTATTTAGGCTAGAATTCTTATGATTGCAAGTTTTCTCTTAAAGTTAAAATCTAATTCAAAAGTTATTGCATTACGGTCTGAGAAGGGGCAGGTGATTGTTTTGACTTTGCTTATTTTTGTGGTAAGATCTTTTGTTATATACACACACTATTCTGGAAAAGGTGTTATGTCTATGTGAGTAATGTGTGAATATCAATGAATCTTGTTCAGCAAATGTGTTAATGTCCATTAAGTTATACGAGTCAGTAAATTCTGTAAGTAATTTTGATGGTGGACATTTCTTGCATGTGTTTTTAGTTTTTTTATCCTCTTCTTTTATTATACAATTAAAACCTCCTGCAATTATTGTATTACCTTTGATGGTTGCCCTTTTTCAGCAGAGAACTGAGAAGAAAGGCAGTAATTGTTATAAAATCAGGCAGAAAATGTAGTACTTTGATCACAACATGCAATTACCTACTATAATTACATCACTTATTACTTTACTTTGATAGATCTCAGAACAGGCTGCTCACGTGTTCTCTGTTTTTTTTTTCATTCTCTTCCTTTCCAGAATTCTCACACCAGCATTAGTTTGAGTTAACACCACTCTCTCACACACTTCCTCTTTATTTCTTATATCCCTCTTTCACAGCAATAGTATCTCATATTTAAGTTGTCAGTTTTACTTTACTCTTGATTCACAGACTTCTGTTCTTAGATCTCCTGTTCAGTTGCATTCTCTCATTTCCACAAGTAAAGAAAGGCTCAGAAATTTGCGTTGTCCCACTTATCTCACTTTTTGCAATAATTTTGTTGAGAGGATCCCCATACACGTGCTGTAACATTTCTATGTATGCTTTAGCTGTTGTGCATATTCTTCTTATAAGCCTCTGACTTTGGTCATTTTTTTTTTTACTTCAGAATCTCCCATTAGTTCATTTTCTTTTTTCATAATGCCATCTTATAGGTTTGTGTTTCTGTTTCTCTATTCTTGAGTCATGATTCTAATAAAAGACAAGATTCTTTTAAGTATCTATCCACAAATAAATTCTTGCTGCATTGTAGTTTCTATGCTGATTACCTTTTCCAGATTTTGATTCTTAATATCAGATTGAGTGTTACTGCCTTTTACTTCCCCGTCACAATCCTCATATTGAAAGGAGTATACAGCTTGCCAGACTGTGTCTACATAGTCTTCCAAATTTCTGCATTTTTTTTTAAATTTTTGAAATATTTCTTAATATTACATCATGGGTTAAAGCACACATTTTTATAGTCACAGGCTGTAGGCAATTTCTAAAACTCTCTGAATGTCTACATATGTATGGGGATACTTTGTCACCATGATTGCATATTGTCTCCACATTTTAAATGCTACAAAGTTTTTTACCATTACTGAAAAATATCTTGACAAAGGAAATCAGAGTCCTAAAATATATAACGGCTTGTACCTTCCAGACATTTAGAAATGTAATGCATTTTACTGGTATGGATGTAACACTGTGAAACAGAGCTGGCACGGTTATACTACTTGCATATCTGTCACACTCTAAAGATATAAATGTATATAAAGCATAAATTCCAGTATGCACAATCCTATTGGTAGCATTTACGGAACTTAGCAATGTGACTGTCTCACTCATATCTAAAAAAGTCTAGCACATCACATGCTGCTTTTTGTTTCACTGAAGAAAATACATTTCCTACTGCGTTGTTCCCAAGCAGACAATTCAGCTTTAACCGGTGTATCATTTAAACATTTAGCATTCTACTAAAGTTGCTAGTTCATGCAATCAGTCTCATCTCTGCCAATGTGCATTTTCAATGCCTCTTGTAAAAGCTGAGATGAAAGGTTTGCTGCCTAGTCTACTCGTCTCCAATTCTCTGTGGTGGTACAGCAGTGAAATGCACTAAATAAGATTTTATGTCACCCTCCATGGCCATTTTTTTCAAAAACCGTGCATGATTAAAGAAAGAAAAATAAAGTATAGTCTTGAGGTTGGCAGCCATGTCGGCCAGCAAAATTAACTATTGTTGCAGCTTTACCAGCCTCTATTCAATCAATACCTGTAACTTCACATTTGTCTTCAGTAATTTATCCATAGTTGAAGAAATCAGTTACTCATACCATGAACACAATGTCTGCATTACAAAAGGGAATTTCTAGCCCAAATATGGATTGGCTATGCATCAGCTACTGTAAGAAAGTAAATATTGGAAAGTCTCTGAACAACACCCATTGCTCATATCACAAGTATACGATCCTAGACAATACCAGATACAGGACTAATATAAAAAAATGGGTTTATTCAGTAATCATCAAGCCAGATTATTACTCCACTTAGCTTTGCAGTTTCAAAAGAAACTAAATAGAACCTTAGAAAATTTAGTTGACAGAGTCCTTCCAGGTTACAGGGAATCTTCTAACACACAAAGTCCGAGAATGCAGGTTTCTCCCTGGCCAAAATTTCTAAAAAACAAGTACTACCATAAAACAAATGTTTATAAGTCATCCTTCAGGTACAGGACTTCCTTCACATGAGGAAGATGCTAAATTGTTATGGGAAATTATTACTGATTACAAAAAAATGGTGTTTTAATTTGCATACCATGACCTTTTCATACAAAAGCTAAAGGAATAGATATTCTGAAGATGTCTGCACATGGTGTATACATTTCCTTAAAAAAAGAATGTTTGCCGTCATAACAAACATTACATTTAGCATCTCAGCTATAAATATAGGTATTTTTTAGGTCGTACTTAACCACCACATATTCCCCTTATATATTAATGACCTTCCTTGGCAATTGCCCATCTCAGTTGCTTAGCCTGCACAAATAGTCGTAGCCAGAACTACATTTCAACACAACCATTAAATATGCATTTACACAGTTATTTCAATTACCCTTAGAACTCACTACAGATTAATAGAATGACCTTAAACACATGAGAGAGAGATGTGTAGGGCTGCTCTCAAAGTAGCCTATGAAATTCTGCAAATATTGACTAATGATAGGGATCTTATCCACTTCTGCATCAACAACAGAATGGTTTGTAGGGTCAGGTATATTTTACAGAGGATACCTCTGCTGTGGAACAGCCACCCTATCCACATAAAGCAATGTTTATCCCTATTCATATTTAAGTACAGCTTAGCTATATGGATGGGAAAAGAAAAGTTGCTCCAGGACTGTCCCAAGGATAGAATCAGTACCTCCTTCCCAAATATGGAAAGGTTTTTATTCATGGATGTTCTTAGTGACAAAGAAAGAAAATGCTTGGAGACCAGTTCTGGATATTGCTTTCCTAAACCAGTTTGTGATACATATTGTCCTAATTCATAATGATGTCACTTCAAAATTTCTTACCTCATTCCTTTTTCAAGTTTCCTACTAACAAGATGCTTAAGATAACAATCCTATTAATTCAGACATTTTTTAAGGTTTTATATGTCTGGATCACATTATCAGTTCTCTACCTTAACCTTTTTTTATTTTTAAACACCATTGAATCATCACTTGTGACATAGGCAAATTTACATTTATACAAAAGTAATCAGCCTTAACCTTTGGGCTACCACTGCATCAAGGCGGTTCACATAATGTCAAGCTCCAATTTTAACTCATTGCAGGCTACAGGATATCCACATTTTTCCATAGTTACCTGACTTATATTTGCAGAGTCTTTCTCAAAATGCCAAGACTCTCTCCTGAGATCATTTACACAAGCTGGGACTTAAAGAGAATAGTCAAAAATCTTTCTTGACTCCCTCACACAAGATTGTGTTCCTGGGATGTCAAATAGACACCACAGTCAGAGAGCATTTCTTCTACAGGACAAAACAGATACTTGTTCAGATCCATTTTTAAGGTTTTCCACAAATGTCTTTGGTCACTACCAGGAGGCTTTTGGGTCTGATGGCATTTATGAATACCATGATACCCTTGGCAAGATGCCACATGAAAAAGATACAATGGGTATTGAAAATGACCTTGATCAACACTCTTTATCGTTTCAAATCCCAGTGCTAGGGGTTGTCAGAAGAGAAATCATTTGGTTGAGACAAAAGATCTTCTTAAATCCTTATCTGTCTCTCTTCCTCCCTACTTCAAAGGCAGTCACCACAGACACTTCATTCTTTACTTGGGGATGAGTTTCAGGATAGATAAAAGTGCAGGGGTTTTGAAGAGCAAGGACAGTTTTAAGCACATAAATATCCAGGAGATGCTAATCAAAGCACTAAACTATCTGAACCATATTTGGCTCCGAGGTCCTATTCAAAGTGGTTTCAGGCAACACCACAGTCATGTAGTACATCAACAATCAAGGAAGAACAAGGTCATACCCCCTTTGCAGACTAGCCATGTCAATCTGGGATATAGCTTCACAGCACAATCCCACTCTTAAGACATCCTACATTCTATCACAGTAAAACTGTGTGGCAGACAAGCTGAGCAGGACCTGGGCACATAATTATGAATTTATAGTACATCAGAGTGTCTTCCAAAATTTGATCCATCTGTAGGGAGTTCCTCAGTAGACACCTCTTTCAACAATCATCTGTCAAGATCCTGTTTCAGGACTCTATGCATGAAGTCTTATAAAACAAATGCCTTTTCTTTTCTTTGGACAGGAAGGCTCCTGTATATTTTTTAACCCTTCCACTAATATCCAGGATACTTGTGAAGTCTCAGAAGGAATCCCACAAGATTATTGTGGTGACTCAGTTCTGGCCAAGGCAACTGTGTTTCTCCTTTCAGAATGACCAGGGGCAGTCACCACAAGCTTCATCACAGAATGAATCTACTCAACCAAGAACAGGGGTGTTTTATACATTCTGACATCAATGATTTTCAATTGCCTGCCTGCAGGATAAAGTCTTAATTCCTTTTAGGAATCTGTTTACTACCCAGGACATGTAGTAGGTACTATTGGAGGCAAGGACATCTGTTACTATATCATATATTAAAAAATGGAAAAGGTTTTTTAGTTGGTGCCATCAAAAAACACCCATCAGGGCTAGTTGTTCTCTGGTTTTGCAATATTTGTGTGAGTAACTAACCTATGGCCTTTCTTATTCCTCTGTCAAGATCCATTTATCGGCTACGTCAGCAGGTCTTCCCACAGATGCTTCTCTTTCAAGGCAGCCTCATCTCAAAATGTTCATGAAGGGGTTTTGCATAAGAGACCACAAAGTAAACTGGTGCACCTCCAAGGGATCTTAATTCTGTGTTAGAGAACTAATATTTGCTCCATTTGAACCAGCTAATGTGGCTGACTTGAGGTTCTTAACATGGCAAACAGTTTTACTGACTGCTCTGCCCTCTGCAAGAAGGGTATCTGAGTTTCAGGTACTAGGGTGTGTCAACCCTACCTCTTTTTCTGTAGGGACATGGTTTCTTTGAAAATAAATGCATCTTTTATGCCCAAAATGGTATCCATGTTTACTTTTGGTCAAACTATCCATCTCCCTGCTTTCTTGACTGAATCTAAAAATGAGAGAGAAAGGATATTCCATACCTTGGATGTCTACAAATAATTTGAGTACTATCTTGAGAGAGCTATATTGCTCAGATCTTCAGATCAATTGTTTATTTCTTGTGATTTAGAAAGGTGGGACAATCTATTTAAAAGCAAACTACTTCTGAATGGTTGTCTAAGGCTATTTCTTATATTCACCATAACAAATCTATTTCAGGCAGGGTCAAGGCCTTCTTTACGAGGGTGTTCGCTTCATATATAGCTTTTTGGAATGGGTTAGATTCAATAAATATTCTAGATGCTACTGCTTGGTCTTCTGTACATGCTTTTACAAAGCACTATAAGCTTGATTCCTTATCTAGGTCCTTATCAAAATTTGCTAGGACCATTCTTCGGGGACTCCTGGGCTCCTCTTCGTCAACCTTCCAAGTGTAGTTAGCTAAGGTAATCTAGCCATGTAGCTAAGGCTACCGCAGCAGTGATCAATATAATGAACATAGTATAGTTGTGCAAGTAAACAAATGTTTTACATTCTGCTTAACAGAATCAAAATCAACAAAACTAAACAGCATTTTTTTTAGGAGACAATTTCTTTAAATACAATAAATTGCTGAAGTCTAATGATAAGGAATAAATATACAGTCATCTTTTTTTCAATGACCCAGTGAGACATTGCCATTTCCATGACAATTAGCATTTTCAGATAAAAGTAAGCCAATATATTTTCCTGGTAAATTTCCATGGCATTCATTTTAGCTCTGCTTCGTAATAGCAAAGGACAAGTAATACAGATGTATCCGAGAAACTCTATACACTGCGACAGGCTGAATAACCTTATTAGCAACACAAATCAGATCTCATTTCATCCTTTGGGTAAATAGCATACAAAATGTTTCACTGTTTATTTTTTAAAGGATCAGAACAGTGTTATATTCACATAGACACAACACCATTAAAAACATTAGCATGAGATCATTACTGGTAGTTATGTGCCGTATATTGTAATATACTGTCTGTTTCAGACTGCAGTGACACCAGCCAGCTTTCCTTTTCAATGTGTTACCTAAATTTATCTACTGTACATTCTTGCTGAAATGTTTCCCCTGCTGATCATAAAGGCTCCTAGCTAATCCTCAGTAAATTAAACACAGAGTGACATAGTCTGTGCTATACCGAAGATTAGCATAATGTAATACCATGAGCAGCACAACAGGTATAAAGGAAAATCCACGTGAATTCTGTTTCAGTGGCATTACAGATGAAATTGAGATGCATCTTACTGAATATTCAGAATAAAGCAACTGCAGATTTTCAGACTTAATATTAGGAAAAGTTTGACAGAAACATCTGCAAGCAAAAGATTGAGATTATTCTGTTCTCAAAGATTATTCTGGTTGCATTAAATATTACAAAGACCCCTGAAATCTCCCAGTATTTTACATTATAGTTTAGAACCCCTATGCCTTTGCCTAATAAAATAACAGTTACCATCAGCCAACAGACAAGGCCTTACTGATGAATTTGCAACAAATATCCTATCATTTAACAAAAGTTATTTGGAACATAACACAGGTTTTTTAATTTAAATTCCAGTTGCTTAACGTTACATATTAGTTATGAAAGTCTGAAGGGATGTCTTTCACGATGTGACACATATTTTGCATACAGGTGTTACAGTAAAATTGTCAGCAATAAATTGTTCTCCTTTGGCCTAATATTTATGGTCTTCTTTCGTAAAGGCAGACACCTTCTGAGACTATAATACCTTGTAGCACAGCTGGCCTCATTAATATCTGTACAATTGCATCCCAAACACCAGCAGTTTAAAAAGTAAGACAATATATTTATCATTAAGCTAAGAATACTGATAGATAATTTCTAGACCTGTGCAGCTGCTTAGAACAAAATGTTATTAAAAAAAAAGTTTTTCATTGGAATTACAAAGGTACAGAGTATTTAGTTTATTGTTGTTGCATTGCAGGCAAACTATTTGTACAAAGGCTTACTGTGAGACTGCTGCAGAACTCAAAACACTCGTATTATTATCTCTAACTTCAACTTCTTTAGATTTACAGGCAATCTTTTAGTTATTAGACTCCCACAATTCACACTTGTGATATATTTTAAGACATAATTCATTTACATAATTTTCTTGGGTGGCGAAAGCCAGGATACCTTTTTGGCTAGGCTTATATAAGCTCTAGGGCCAATAGCCTAGTACATACCTATGAATCTATAAATAATATAAATATCTGTCACTCAAGACAATCAGACTGCAGCCATTTTGTTTTTATAATTTGAGATGTAGAAAATCTTGTCATGTGATGTGGCACACTGGCAATGATGTGGCACAGCGGTTAGTGTTGTTGCCTCACAGTAACAGGTTTTCCAGTTTGATTCAGGGGTGGGATGTCTTCTGTGCGGAGTCTGCATGTCCTCCCTGTGTTTGTGCAGGGTCCCTCCAGGTGCTCTGAGTCTCCTCCCACATTCTAAAGATATACACTAAGTGGGTTTGACACTCAATTAGCAACAAGTGCGAGTGTGTGTTGTGGAAAAACTACTACAGCAGGGCTAGACACCCTGCAGTGTAAACCCTGCCTCTAGATGATTGTCACTGTCGAAGTAACACCCTGACCTCATGTGCAAAAATGAGAAAAAGGGCTTCTGGATGGACGGATGAAGGAAGACTAATACTCTAACGCTTATTTTATGCCATTAACTTTTTACAGTGAAACAAAATCAGCATATAAAAAGAAATTAACTACAAATGTATTTGCAGCCAAATATAGTCTGTTTATATAGGGAAGTGCATTTTTTTCATTATTTCTCAGAAATATGATGGTTAATGACAGACACGATTTCAGTAAATGTATGAAATAATACCTTCAGTACAGATGTGTTATGTAATTTTTTTCAGGGGTCTATATTAAAACATCAAAGTTTCACAACTTCGAATGTTCTAATATCGACCCCTATTCAGCGAACGCTGAAAATAGCAAAGCTGCAGAACATCAAATTTCTTCCTAGGGAAGGAATTTGGTTGGCCATTCATGTGGCTTCGCTGTGTTCAGCACTGTGGTGGAAAGTTACGGGTCAGGATCAGGTAAGTGTGCGATTGTGTGGACGTTAGGGTGGGGTAGGCGAGTTAGGGCACGGGTGAGTGTGCGATAGTGATGGACCTTAGGGTTTGGAGGTAAGTGGCTAGCTATTGGTGTGTGTACAGTTTAGTGTAGGGTTAGATGTAGGATTTTAAGTGTATGTGTGTGGATTGCTGTTTGGTGTGTTTGTGTTGTGTGTATGTGTGTTGCAACAGCAAATTTTTTCCCTTGGAAAAAATTTGCTGTTCTGCATGTTCGATGTTGTCAGTGTTCACTGAATAGGGGTCGATATTAGAACATTCAATGTTTTAAAAAGTCGATGTTCTAATATAGACCCGTTTTTCAGAGCTGGATAAATCATAACAAAATAACTTTGCATTGCTATCTAACATGATGCTGGCATTTCTTAACTGTGTACATGGCAACCTTTCAAAAGTTATGAATGTCTCCTGCATTTCTAAATTGCATACAGGGCAACAAATGAAAAATATTGTACATCTGTATATATACCTGTATATATACATCTAAATATAAATATATATATATAGATGGATGGGTGTATGTACACACACATATATAGATATATCTATATGGGTCTACCTGTAAATATCGAAATATCACATCAAAGACTAATCTGTCGAGATGAAATCTTCAAAACTTTAAGACATCAAACACCCAGATCATTGAAAACAAACCTTGGGAAAAGAACCATTTGGCCACCATGGTGAATACTGCCCTTTCCCCACTGTAGTACGAGCTCAGAGTTGTTGTATTTATTTGGGGGAGTATGGTGGGTGAAGCCGCCCACACTGGAGCTTTTTACTTGCTTCATTGTTTGTTTTTTTGTTCTGGTGGCCAACTGATTCTGTTTCCAGGGATGGATTTTGCAGTTCTGGGTTTTGAATATGCTGTCTCAATGAATTAGTCTTAGATTATGCAGTGTTTCGATATTATGAAGTATATATATATATATATATATATATATATATATATATATATATTTGTATATATATATATATATATATATATATATATATATATATACACATACATACATATATGCATACATATATATGCATACATTTGTAAATATAAGTTGGGGTTATGACATGGTGAGTACAGAATGTAAATTTATGGCCTCTGCCCTGTGTGACGTTATATATGGATTACCGTTTGCAACAGTAAAAAAAAACGTCACAGTCAATGTTATCAGATGCTACCAAGTACATTGATGAGAAGATAATAAACAAGCAAATACAAACTGATGAAGGTAGTTAAGTAATTCAAACCTGTACTGTTAACCTGAATATTTCTGCAAGTAGACTAAGATTAGATATGAATTTTCAAATTATAGAGTTTCACTATTTGTTCATATTATGTTATTAATCTTGGGTATAAATAAGGCTAAAGTCTTAATTCAGCATTTTGGAGAATAAATAGGAATGCACAGTGAAAAACTGAGGTCAAAGAAATCCATAGTCTTCTGATAAAGTCCTTGAGGATAGGTGTTTTTTGAAGTTTAAAAATTAGAGCGGTAGTGCATAGTAGTTGCTGCTGTTAATTACGACTCTATTTAGATTAGCAAAAGTCAGGTAGTACTCCTACTTTTAGGGAATATATGCCACATATCCACATACTTTAGTCTGCAATTTTGGAGAGCATGTGTTATTTTATTTTTAATTGGGTAAGCATGCTCAAATGGGCACACTTTTCTGGCACAATCCAGGCCAACAGTCAAATACAGGAATGCAATCAATATAAGATAAATATTAATAAGACATGAAAATATCATGCATTATGTAATAAGATATATTATCCGTAAGGAAAATATGGTATTTATGAAGTAAAAATGAATGGACTTATGTTACCAGTAAGAATGGGAATTATGTTCATATTATAGAAATATTTTATTTTTCATTTCTTCCTCCTGAAAGAATGTTTACATCTGTCAGGCAGCAGGAGATGAGGACATGTTTCTTGTGGGTATTTCATTCAGAATCGTCTGAGAAGACTAGAGTCTTAATGGGTGATACCTACTTGCATGGATTATGAAATAGCTGTTGTGAATTTATTCACTAGTATAACTGTTATCTCTGCATACCCACTCCTTGAGAACCAAGGGACAATAGAGAACAAACACATGGAGAAGTCCATGCTGATGGCTGGCTGGAGGATGTGTACACCATGGCTGAAACACAGGAAAAGATTAGAATGTCAATGGGTGCAGGGAACAAAATAACATTTCTGAGACCTTGTGAAATATTCCATTTTGTGAATGCATATGTCTAATGCCTTTGTAGGTTGAGCAAGTAAGCATAAAACAAGATCTCAACCACTCTTTTTAACTCTCACATCTGAATGGTGTTGATTGTTCCATCTTTTGTACGGCTCATTCACCAGGAATTTTGGTGAGTCCCTTGGTCTTCCCAAACAGCACAAAGTATATCCATGTGCCCATCTCCCCCAGCAAATATAGGTACAGGAATACAGAGAATTTATTCAGAATTAAAATCAATCTGAAATGCTTGGATGCTCATTGATGAAACCTGTTCGTGCGAGAGCAACTGCTAACACCATTTCAGAGTCCAGATACAGGCAAAAAGGAGGCATACAGCCAGTCTCATCATCAGAGTGAAAACATTCAGTATGTTGTGCACCCTCTGTGATTGCTTTTAATATGTGTTTGAATCTTTCTGACGCTTGCAGTCTGCCTTCCAACAGGAGCTAAGCCTATTTTCTAGTGTACTGCATTTTACTTAACATGAAAATGTACATCATAACCACAAAAGCACTGCAACACTGAGAGAGATACAACAACCAGGTATTGTACATCCAGTTTAACTGTGGAAAGTTATTCCCTCACTAAACCTGTGCTGGTGTCTGACAGTGACAGATATGTACATGACTAGTACACTGTGCATCTGTGTGTCTGTCAGCTTGTGAATAGCTCTCAAACTCTTATCATAAAAAAAAAATGGACAAAGACAAACAATGGAGGGACAAAGCTCCAAAAAAATAGAGAAGTCTCAAACTTTGAAAGTTGCAAGAACAAAAGTTCTTGTGTTATGCATTTTCTGAAGGACAGGAAGTCTGAAACTCATATGCCTGCCATGTAGTGAATTCATACCTCACAGATTTACCACAAAATTCCAGAGAACCACAAATTTTATGAGGAGCAGAACAAAAATATTAGGTAAAACCTTGACAATCTGTGAAAATCTGACAGTGGAGAGGTATGCTTGTGATACAAATTGTGCATACTGACACATCAGACCAGCAAACCAACCAGTCCATTAACTGAGTTTTATTCACCAATGTACTTCCTGCAGAGCTGAGTGATCAGGCTGTGCGATTTGCATTCACTACAGGTCAGGTTCATGCATCTAATCCTGCAGGACACTTGGATATTTAGCACTATGACTGTGAAAACTGCAGTCCAGAGGATGTAGTTGAGACACCTCTGTGAGCATGTCTGTGCCAATGCCATATGTAATGACCATGAGATTTATGTGCTGACTTGTGGAATGTTCTTATAGGGCACATTCAAAATAGATCTGCCGTGATGCAGGCATATCAGCTACAAGCAGTGGCTGCACAATAACTGACATAGCAGTAATGTTTTCATATAGCTACTTTTTCTTCCTCCTGCTCATGGTGGCTATTGGCACTAAGATAAATGCGAAAATGTTTAATTCCTTGGACACATTTCATTGCTGTTCATGGGTAGTAGCATCCATACCTGGCTGTGGGAGTATACCTACTAAATGGTACATAAGGCAAACTAAACGAATGGCTGAAGTACATATTCTGGAACATCTTGGAGATATCAGGAATTCTAAGTTGGACAGTCCAGTTGCAGAGAATTTTCATTGGGCCCATGGGGGTGCTAGCTAAACTGTATATAGGTAGAGGGGCATTTTATTCACAAATTATTAGCATTAGAAAGTAAATTAATTTTAAATTATAGGACTATGCAACCAAGGCGGTTGAACTTGGAAGTTAACTTGAATGTTTAAACACTGCTCGTAACAAGCTGTGCAAGAAGAGTTTTTAAAAAAATGATTTAAGTTAAATATTTAAAAGTTTGATGTGTACTTATTATATTGCATTGAGATGTATAAGGTTATATTATACAGATTACACTTTAAATCTGTAATTTGGACAATTATATTATTGTCTGATTAATTAATTAGTTAATTGTGTGATGGCACTTGTATATAAGCAGCTGCTTAATGTATAAAAAGTTATTCCTTGAAGGCATACACTGAGGTACCAGAAGCATCAGTTCTAAAGTTCTTGCAGAACAACTGACTTAGCTCAAGTTGTATGTATTTTGCTAGGACTGCATCAGCAAACAGGATGGTGGGGACAGGTCACAAAGTTGTTATATGCAAACTATGTGGCATTACACACATACACAGAGCAAGAACTTCAGCAAAATACAGGGGAAGGAAATGCAAAAGTGAAAGCGCATGTGACGAAATGGTGTAGAGATAACCCCCAGTTGTAATGATAGCAAATGTAGAAAATCAGAAGAAGCTGAAAACTGAGAGAGGGGAAAATAGTGGAACATGTTAACAGTTAGAAGTGTCTTTGAGGGGTGCTTGAGAAGAAGAGAAGCCTGAATGAGGAGGTCAAGGTTAGAATCATAGGAGCTACAGCCAACTGACACAGGGTGTCATGGGTACTGTATAACAGAAGAATGTCAAAGACGACGAAAAGGAAGGTGTACAAAACAGTGATGCAACTAGTACTACTGTGTGGTACAGAAACCTAGGCAGCTGGAGATGAAGTGCCCTAGATGGCTGGAAGTATGCACACTGTGGGAAAGATATAGAAATGTGGATATCGGATCAGAAGCACAAGTAGCTCAAATTGCACAGAAGGTCAGATAGAACAGATTACAGTGGTTTGAACAAGTTCAAAAAAGAAAATGACAGTCTGGTGTAGAGGATTTGGGACACATGGGAAAGAGGCAAGAGAAAACGAGGGCTTCCAGCAAAGAATTATATGGATTGTGTAAGAGAAGACCTGTCAGTCAGATATCTATCCGATAACCCCACTATCAGTATTAACCTTTATGCTTTTTCTCAGCTCATCAGTACACTACCAACATACAACAATGCCCTCCCTCTGTGGCCTGTACTCCAGACTGGAATCTCTCAACTTAATCCATTGATATGTATAACTATGGCACACTGACATCCTAAGTGGCCACCTGCCCAGTTTATCCAACAGGCTTGTATGCAGTCCACTAAAACATCATGCATCCAAGAATGTGCATAACATACCCAGTTTAAATGTAGACAGTTTCAATTCCACTCTCAAGCAATACAATTGAAAGATGTTAAAAACCCATTTGACAAAGCCACACTGTAATTAAACAAAACCTTACCCAGGATACTGAATGAATATGCTCCTATCTGAAGAAAGAGAGTTAAACATATTTTAGCAAGATGGCTGTCTAAAAAGATAGGCAACTAATGGTGCTTAAGAGACAAGGCCCAGAAAGTATGGCAAGCCAACAAATTTAAGGAAAAACTTCTACACTAGACAGAGAGAGAGAGATAAAACCAAACACAATATAAGAAATGACAAAAAACTCCACTTGTTTAACTTACTGTAGACCCACCAAAATAATCCTAAAAAGTTCTTGTCACTGGTCCAAAATGTACTAAATTCAGCCCAACATCATTAACCCTCTCCCTCCCAAGAAGAAGAGAAAAAAAAAAAAAAAACTTTATGAGTCACTAACAACTTTAACAAATAATTAATTCAAGCTGTATCCTCCCTTATCAAAGACAACCTCACTATGAAACCAAACTCCCCAACAAAACTCCATGGAAGTTAACTTCTCATGTAAACTTCTAACTACCTCCACCATAAGAAAATGTCTCCTAAAACTAAAATCTACAACTCTGCTGCAAATAACCTTTCTCCTGAATACTTAAAACTGAAGCTCTGTCATATTCAATATCTATGCCAATAACAATGTATCCTCTGGTTTAACAGCTACCTAACAGACTCCAAGAAGTCAAATGGCAGCAATAATACTCTTCATTTCTACCCATTGCTGTAGGGGTGCCACATGGTTTCAGGTCTATATTAGAAGTTTAAAATCGTAAACGCTTTAAAGAGCAAAAACGCCGGACCTCTAAGTGCTTTTTTTGACATCACAGTACAGTGAAGACTGGAATATTTACTCTTTCCTCGCTCTAGTGCGATGTCGAAGTTGCAATATATATTTAGTGGGGGTGTGGGGGTGCAGCCCCCCCCCCACAATAATGATTTTGAGGTTCAGCATTTTCGCTCTTTAGAGCGTTTGTGATTTTAAACTTTTGGTCTTCTAATATAGACCCCATGGTTTCATACTTGGGCCCCTCCTGTTTATCATATATATAAAATGATCTACACACCGCTTCCAAGCACACCATCTTGAGCAATATGCAGATGACTTGACACTCATATACAGAGTGTCTAACTTACAAAAAGTTCAAGACACTACCCAAGAATGCTTTATGTCCATAGAATCCAAGCTACAAAACAACTTTACTAATTAAATTATTACTTTTCACCCAAAAACATTCTCCTGAAGCAAACCTCTTGTCAAAATCACTACATTAAATAACACCCTGTTTGAACAGGTCACTAACATCAAATACTTAGGAGTCACAGTTGTTGACAACTTGAAATTTTGCCTACACTTTCAAACTGTTGTTAAAGTTCAGGCTCATGTATAGAACAAAGCCCTACCTAAGAGAACTAGAGAAACCATAACTAAAGCCTACCTCTTACCTACCCCTACTGTATGCCTCCCCACTCTTTACTAACCTACAAATGTCCACAGAAACAAAGCTGGAGCATTGCAACAATAAAATAGCTCAATTTGAGGCATATCCCCCCCCCCCCCTTTTAGAACTCTCTGTTCTGCCCTTAAAACAACTAAATTGGACTGGACTTCCACAAGACCTTCACTATAGTCAGCTACTACCAGCTGATACTGTAATGTACTACCCTGATGAGCATCTGACACTGAAAGGCAAGTTTTAACACTACCGCTCTATCAAAGCTCTTCGCTCTTGAGACAAGCTCCTCCTTTTGGTCACTAAAGCCCAAAATGCATCAGGAGCCTCTTTATCCTTGATCTCTGCATGCCCTCCCACATGCTTGCTCCTTAAAAGCTAGCAGGCATTCAAAAAGTATTTAAGAAATCACCTCTTAATGTTAAGTTAACATCCTGGCTCTATAACTGTACATCTCCTTAAGTGCATCACCTTTGCATTATTCATAATATTTTTTATATACCTCTGCTCTCAGCTGTTACAAACTACTACACTGTCTTCACCCACCACACCACTGAAAAGGGAAATTTATGCTAAGCCAGACTTCCTCAGTCAACAAATGCAAAATTAATGTGTGTGTGTGTGTGTGTGTGT
The DNA here is from genome assembly GCF_019279795.1 of Protopterus annectens. Classification (NCBI taxonomy): domain Eukaryota; kingdom Metazoa; phylum Chordata; order Ceratodontiformes; family Protopteridae; genus Protopterus; species Protopterus annectens. The sequence continues at coordinate 292,831,354 of NC_056749.1, read as the reverse complement.
GTGTCCGTATATATATATATATATATATATATATATATATATATATATATATATATGCATACATATATACATACACACATACATACATACACACACTTATAAATGTACAAAGGCATATATTATGGTAGATTTTTTTCTTGTACTCTGTGCTAGTGAGTTATAAAGGCAAACCACAATTAACTGAAACCCCTAAGAAGTCCAAAAGCAGGTACAGTGATGGACATGTTTGCTTTTTCACAATTCAGCAGTATATGGTATAGTAACATTTAGCATGAAATAAATTACCATTCTTTACAGCTGAACTGGAATGCAAAATTTGTTTGATCAATTTCCCACAGTTTCTGAATTAGACTTGAAGAGAAAATGTCTGACTAGAATTAATAGAGCTAGTTCTTTCTTCAGCTAAGGACAGTTTCATAGTTTACTCAGACATAACAAATGACAATTCTAAATTAAGGTCATTCATCTTTCAGTCTTTGGTAAGAAGCCCTGAACTGACAATTTTTCCCCTGCAAAGCAGCACATCTTCTTGTACAACAAATGATCTCTGACTCTTGAGATAACCCACTACTGTTGCTTGTGAGATCTCTGGCCAAAAATTAGATGATCTGTTACTTTCTCTCTGTTCCTTTCTTTGGGAGATGATACATTTTTGTCAAGTCTATCAGAATACCGCTTTTGCCTGAGTTGCTTGTTTATCAATAGCATGCACACTTGTGCATGGATGTTCACAATTATTATTGTGACCTCCTTCCTTATGGCAATTGTGAAAGTGATAATCTAATTGCTTGTAGTGATATTTTTTTGTAGTCTAATGATACTAAGTGAATGCCTGACCAGCTCCATATTTATATGCTGCTTAAAAAGCTTTCTCAGAGGAGGAATTACATCTGAAAGGAGATATGAACTAGGGCAAGTATTGGACCATCCTTCACAAATTGTATTAATGCAGATTTATTCTCGATTATGATAGTATGTACTTTAACTGCTTTTGACTATAACCCTTTAATATTTAAAAGATAGTTCAGACATTCAGTATCCATCCTTGACACCTTAGTTGGTTTAGTAATTTTACAAATTTATTATCATGTTTTCAAGTGCTTTCATGTCTTCAGTCAAATCAGAGAGACATCCAAAGCCAAGAAATGACAATTAGTAACCAAAGAAATCTATACCTGCCTAGTAGAAAGTTTAAAGGTATGTATCCTATAGCTTGCTTCAACTTGATCCCTGATTTGCATCTTGGAATGAGTAAAATTCTAAATTACACACAATAGCAAATATTTGCTGTCTATAGAGAAAAGTTCTCAATATGTATTTATTCATTAAAGTCCTGAGGACCTACACAGATTTCAACTAAGCTTCAAAAAACATTTGATACATTGATGACTCATTATTTTGTCTCAAATTTGTTTTTAATTTACATCTAGTTATTCCATATGACTGAGGTCTTGTTCTGTCTCTTTATAACAGAAAATACAAGGCTATTTAAACAGTGGTCATGAGCACTTTGGCAAAAAACACTCTCAGGTCCTACCAACCTTTTTAAGGAGGGATAGACCAGTATATCCAGGAGTGTAATTTCTGGTATGCTTGCATTTGGCTAAGCTATGTTTGAAGGCCGACATGCAGTCATCTTGCTTTGAAATGTAATAGTAGTCTGTTACTGAGCAAAGTGAGGCACTGTCAGGAATCACTCTCTCCATTTAGGTTTTTTACCTGAAATAAATTGAGTCTCTTGTTCTTCTACTGGCTACACCATTTGATACATCTAGAATGAATTGCACAGCAATATATCTGAGGGCACAGAAAGCAAGGTATGGGTTTCCCTTCAATTGCCTATATGACACGGAACAGGGATGGTGATTCCAGCCCTTTCTGATAACTAAAATTTTTGAGGTCCTTGATCATCTTCAGTTTTAACCTTTGCAGTTTTTTGATTCATTTTGTAAGATACATGCCAAAAAGTACAATAATGTATTATAATACATCTAACCTGCCCTGAGTACAGGGGAACAATAACTTACTTTGTTCTAGAAGAGATGCCCATGGAGATTAATTGTGAGATAAAGGAATTTCTAAGTATAGTTGCTGCGTGGTGATCCAAGGAGAGGGAGCTACTGCCCTACGTGCGGAGGTTCCGGGTCAGTGACTCACTGGATAGCAGTCTGACATTTATATAGTACGCAACAGGAATTTATTGTTTTGCAAAGTTGATAATACTGTATTTCATTGGATTTTGTTTCAGCCCCTTTTCACTGCATCAGGAGCTCATTTCTGTTATATCTATTTGAAGGGTATTCCTATCAATCATTGAATGGAACATCTATACCCAGCTTACAATCATCAGTGAGCATATTTAGCCAGAGATTCTTAAGTGTGTTTAGGTCAGAGAAATGCGAAAAAGGAGGCACCAAAGTAATGATCTCTGAGGAGTACAACTGGTCACTTTTTCCCTAAATGAAAAGGCATCACCAATCCTAACAACATGTGCAACTGTCATTGACCCGGACTGCAATCATCTTAACACACACAGATAAATATTTAAGGACATTAGCTTATTTACAATCAAATCTTGTCATATTATGTCAAATGCCTTTGCAGTGTGAAAACTGTCCATCCTTGTATGACCTTATCAAAGAAGCTCACAAGATTTAGCAGGCATAAAAGATTTAGCAGGCATAAACGTTCCCTTAATGAATCTGTACTGTTGCAGGTTGATCATGTTTAAGTTTTTAATAATAATTGCTGATGAGGCTAGTAATGATGTGTTCCAGCTCTTTACAGTCAAGACTAGTACAGCTAAGGATGCTTTAGTTTCCCAGGTCAGTGATGGAAACAGCGTTATAGAGAAGCATCACTTCAGCAATACACCACGACTTGGGAACAAATCTGTTACAAGAATTAAGCTGAAGAATGCAAAGAAGGGACAAGCAAGTGCTGATCTGAGACTATTAGACAACTTGGTATAGTGTCAGGACCCACAGAAGAGGTGCTTTTACTTTTGGAGTGTGCTTTAAGGATATGATTGCTTCAGATGGTTTGGGTGAAGTGACTCAAGGGTGTTTGTGGTGGGGAATGATAGTTTCAGGTGACAAATTTGTGGTTAAATTGTTTGTTAAAATGCTGGCAATGTTTTTGGAATTGGAATCATCATCATCCCCCTTTTTCCTATTTCCTACATGGGGTCCAGCTATCAACATCTCTCCCTAGTCAATACCACTCTCCTAGCTTCTTTGACATTCATGCCTACCTGTATCAAATCTCTAACATAACCCATCCACCTCTTCACTGGACACCCTCATTTCTTTTTGTCTTCTTCCGGTCTGTCCTAAATCTTTTTCAGTAGATTTTCTATTTTTTTGCTTATGTGCCAAACCATAGTATTCTGCTCTCTTTGATCTTTGCTGCAATTGGAGCTACTTTGGCTTCTGCTCTTATGTATTCATTTCTTTATCTGTCTCACAGTGAGCATCCTACCACCCATCTTAGGCACTTCATCTCCATCACTTCCAGCTTACTCAACTGATGTGCCTTTACTACCCAGGGTTCTGTACCATACGGTCATACTGGTATCCCCACTGTTTTGTACACCTTACATTTCAACTTCTTTGGCATTCTTCTGTCCTGCACTATGCTGACACTCTGTGCCAGGTGGCTGCAATGCCTCTGATTCTAGCTTTGACTTCTTCATTCAGACTTCCCTTCTCCTCCACCACCTCTCCCAGATACTTGAAGCTGTAACCGTTTTCACTATTTTCCCTTCTATCTCATTTCTCAGCTTCTTCTCACTTCCCTGTTTGTTGCCATTACAACTGTTGTATCTTTATCAATCTTTAGAATTTGAAGAGGAGATTAAATTATAAATAAGTTCAGACAAATAATGTAAAATATTCCACAATTTTCTAACATACCTAAAGGTGGAATTACACATATCCCTAGCCTTGGAAGCTATCCTATGTTCATGGGATGCTTTGTTGGTCCTTTTAACTGATTTCAGGTTCCTGGTGAAATATTCCCTCTGTGCTGGGAAGTTTTGGTCTCTCAAGGTAATTTAAGCAGCTGACTACTTCTGTTGTATAATTTATTAACATATACTCACCTCAGAGGTGGTTTCTTGTTGAATTTGCAATTGCATTTGGCTCAGATAAGGATAGCACTGTCAATGCATTTATCTAAATGAGCAGTAAGATCTGTGGCATAGGTGGCTGCATAATGGCTATCCACTTTGGGTTCACATTGCTGAATTTTAAGAGTGCAAAAGTTTTTTTTTTTATTACTATAAAGCTGGTGGTGTTAGTTAACAGTGGGAGGATGTTTTGCGGTAAAGGTAACTCACTGATGAACACTGATATCTCTGTCATATCCAGTGGGCTTAAAGGCATATTAGACAGAGAACTCTGCCATAGGTGACTGCTCTCATTACACATGAACCATATCGCTATAACTATACACATATGTTCTCAATCCTTCATATAAGTCCATTTGTTATTAATATGCCTAACATTGAGAAGAGCCATGATGATGATGTTCAATTTATGATTTGGTTTTAGTAATGCTAGTATGTTAATTAGTTGAGGTCTAACAATAAAAGGCATGATAGGGACAGCAAAGGCTTTGGTCAAAATGCAAAAGGCTCAAATGACAGGAGCTGTCTATCCTTTACAAAGCAAGTATTGTTAATTGTCTTTTCACAAGGAGCTACACACTAAACCTCCCACTAGAAATACATCCGCAACTTTACCAACTGTTGAATGTAATTATCTTTTATTGGATCCAGACTTCATTCTCTGTGTGAAGGCATCACTCAAAACCACAGACTTATCCTGCATCAAAGCATGCATAGCAAGTTCCACAAAGTACTTCTGCATGAATTGTATTGTTTTCATGACAGATTATGCACTGTAGCATGGACTACGAACTTGGTATAATCCTACTTTTCTTGTGCAGATGGTCCTGAGGGGCCTTGATATGCTAGCAATCTTGGGTCTCCAGAGACAGCTAACTTTAACGCTGTACTTCTGCAACCTAGTGGGCATGAAGTCACCGTGTTTAACAGAGTCAACAATTTACTAGGTTGTTTCCAAAAGCTTATTGCTTTTCTTATATCGGGGTTGGTATATTGCCAATGACATATTGATGAAGTGGTACATGTAGATGATGTATTGGTTGGGGGTTGCTCCTTCTGCTGCTTATTATTAAGACTCCCAGGAAAATCTGCCAGTGATTTTATACAGAAATATTGTGTTGCTGGTATGATGATGCTGCATTTATGTGGTGGGGTAAGACAGTGGTACATTCAATGCATGCATAAGATTTTCAGAGGGCTGCATCTACATTAACTGTGTTTGCACATCTTCATGAAATAATCTATTTGATTAAATAAGAGTTAATTTTCAATTAACATAAAACAAGTATTACATTGCTATAGGATAGTGCTAGAAGATTGGTAATAGGATGGGAATTAGGCTGCTGTTCCTCTCTCTCTCTCTGTCAGTTGTCCAGTGTTGTTTTATTTATATAGGAATTTGGGGAAATGGATGGAAGACAAAGTCAAGATCACACTGGATATTTAACATTTGTTAACCGGGAAAGTCCGATTTGGAACAAAGCCAATTTTCAGCGGAGGCCCGGGGAGAAATGCTCCATACATGAAATACAAATGAGCAAAAGTAGAGTTGTGTAAAATCTTGCAAAAAAGTAGATGTCCTTCACTGTTGCAGAATTCCTTACAGTAGGGATCCCTTGCATAGGCCAGTCTACCAAAGGCTAAGGTTGTAATAGTGATGCCATATGTCAAACACATGCTCCCTGTGCATGGTTAAGGACATAAAGGTGACATATGGTCGTACCATCCGCAGAACTGAAAAGCCCCAAGAAGAACAATAGTCTAAAAAGAAGAGAGGAACATGCCCGTCCAGAAAGAGAAAGAAATGAAGGGGGAAAGTATACTGCAACAATGAAGACAACATCTGGTCTTAGGGTAAAACTTTACACAACTGCACTATGTCCTCCAATATCACTGTTGCAGTATTCCTTACAGTAGAAATATTACAATAGCTCAGGAGGAAATGGAGTGAGGAGGAAGGTCCAGCAGAGCCTTCAAAAAGGCCAAACAGGATAGCCCTGGCAAACCCAGCTCAAGCCCTGGAAACCACATCCAACTTATAGGTGCTTGATAAAAGTATGCACATAAGTCCAAGTAGCTAACTCAGAGATGGAGGTGGTATCCAATCCTTTGAAAAAAGCACCAGAAGAAGCCAAACCCTGGTAGAATGAGCCTTAACAGAAGAAGAAAGATTTTTCCTATGAAAAGAGTAATAAAAGGAAATGACCATAGATATCTACCAGGAAATAGTTTGCTTAAAATTGACAAACCCAAAGACCAAAGATGAAAGGAAATTAAAACTATCTATGCGAAGTGTGAAGAACCTTCTCACTAGCAGACTGCAGAGAAGTGAAAAGTGGGCAAATTATTAGACTGATTAAGAGACAACTCATTAACCACCTTAGGCATTAAAGCTGGATTAGTAGAGAGAGACACCTTTTTCCTATGAAAAACAAAAAAAGGAGGAGCAGCCATAATGCCCTACAGCTCAGACACCCATCTGGCTGAGGTAAGACCAACAGAAGAACAGTCTTCCAAGAGCAATGCTGCAAAGAAGCTGAGGCTGCAGACTCAAAAGGAGCCTGAGTCAATTTTTCTATGACAACATTAAGGTCGCAGGAAGGAGGAATAGGCTTCCTGAGAAGCCTAATATGCAGGTTGCCCTTAAGGAATTGTTTGACCCAAATTTATAAGCCAAAGGCAGACACACAGAAATAGCTGATAGGTGGACTTCAACAGGAGTATGCTATTGCAGCATTGATCAACTCATAAATGTATGAGAGAACCAAAGGTACTTCCACAGAAAGTAGATCCAGGATACAAGCAAGACACGAATCAGAAAATCTACTCCATCTGGCCAGATAAGTTTTCCTGGTAGGGAGTGTTCTTGCCTCCTGCATAACCCAAAGAACATCCTCAGAAAAAAGTGTCTAAAAGGGATCAAAACTCTATCATTGACAGCGTCAGTTGAAGAGTGGACAAGTAGGGGTGGTTGAGGGCCCCTTGTCCCATGCGAACAGGTCCACCCTGTGAGGCATCTTGCAATGATTGTCCTTGGCTAAATGCAGAAGAGGGAACCAATGCTGTCTGGGCCAAAAGTGAGTCGTCGACAACATTTTTTTTAAAGTCTTGTTTATCTTGAACAAGACATGTGGTATGTGAGGAAGGGGAGGGAAGACAAATAAACACCCCTTCCAGGAAAAAGTTAGGCCATCCACATTCCAAGCCAGAGGACATGGGACTCTGGTGTAAGAGACAGGAAGTTGTCTATTCAGAGGGGAGGCAAAAAGATCTACCTGATGAGTCCTCCACTAGTGCTGTAATGTTGTGATATGAAATAACAAACAGCCTGAAGAGTCAACTGATACTGGACAGCTAGATCCCAAATCTGAAGGGCTAGTCTGCACAAAAGGTAAGACCGTACACCAACCCCACTTGCTGATGTACCACATCACTGTGGTATTGCCTGTGAAGATTTTGAGGGGTCCTGGAAGGAAAATAGAATGCAAGGCCTGAAGAGCTACACTGAGAATTGAAGGAAGCTTCCCAACCTGCATCTATAGCTTCCAAAAAGAGTTCTTGAGTGGGGACTGGAGGCTGAAACGGAAGCCCTGGTTTGAGGCAAAAATTGATGAATCCACCACTGGAGCTCTGACCTGAGACATGAGAGAAGAAGAAATGGAAAGCCTATAGCATATAATGTTGAAGTCAGGCTGACTCTGACTTTAGGAACCACAGACACTCTCTCATATGACCTTTGGCCAGAGGAAGCAAAGGAATGGTGGGAAGCCATGTATCCCAGAGCCCCTAGAATCTCTATGGCTGTAATGAAGGCCAGAGGAAGAAGTTATTAAAAGAATGCAATCAGAGTCAAAGCCTTTGTAGGAAGCAGGGATGCCAGCACTGGAACAGTCTGGAGCCTGCACCAGAGAAAAACATGATCCCGAGGAGTTCAATGTAAACACTAGGCTTTGCAGCTGACAAACAGTATAGTACAGATGCTGAAGCAAAATCTCTGGAAGAGGATGCCTGAATGAGCAGGCCATACATATAATGAAAGATTTGAATTCACTTAATCCTGCAGAAAGCAATCACAGGTGTGAGGCATTTGGTAAAGACTCTTGGGGAACTAGAGAGGCCAAAGGGCAAAGGAGAAAACTGAAAATGCAAGAAAGCAACAGATAAATGTAAAAGTTTCCTGAAAAAGGGGTTAATAGGAATATGAAGATAGGCATCCTTGAGATATAGAGAGACTAGGAAAGCCTGAGGAAAAAGATGAAACAAGGTTTGAGGGGATAACATTAAAAAAGAAGGAACCTTTAAGAAAGGTGTTGATCTGGACAGATCCATAATGGGTTGCTAGGTGCCTTCTTTCCTGGCAACCAGAAACATTCTGGAATAAAATCCCTTCCCTTTTTGAGATGTTGAAACTGTTTGGATGGTTTCTTGAGACAAAATGCTCTGAAGAACATCTGGAAAAAGGGCAGCTGTTTCTGAAGAGGTTGAGGAAGTTGAGGAATGCCCCAAAAGTGGGGAAGGTTTTTCCAAGCCTTGTTATACCCCTGATGAATGATGGAAAGAACCCAAGAGTACTGATATATCCATAACTAATTGGCAAGGAACAGGGAAAGACAGAGGAACTTGGCAGAGGAAGGGAAGAAGACAATCGGACAGAACCTGGCTTTTCTGGAAAAAGAGGCTTTTGAGCTGTAGGTATCAGAGTAGTCTTAGCAGGAGAAGCCTTTCTAGCACCGTTTTTACCCTTGGGGGCAGGCATGACTGTCTACAAAGACAGACTTGGCAGGGTAATTCCTCTAAAACTTGGGAACAGGGAAACAAAAATATGTTTCAATTCTTGCATAACCTTACCCTTTTGCTAAAGAGATTTAAAAAGCTCAGCAGCTGTAGAGCCAGAGATTTTTATTGTCAAGAGGAGCATACATCTGCTTGGCTGTGATATCATTAGGCAGAGGCTAAAGGCAAAGCCAGGAGTACTCCCTTAACAGAACCAAAAGCAGCAGCTCTAGATGAGGCATCAGCTGCATCATAACGATCTTTAATGGAATGAGCTACTTGCGAAGAGAACCTTACAAAAGAGAGACGGAAAGTCTTCCCCTCAAAATCAGGAAGATCTGAAATAACCTGAAAAGCGTGAGAGAGAAAGAGAAGAGACAAAATATACCTGAATATATGTGTTGGATAATTGATAACCCTGAAGACCAGAGTAACAGCACTATACACTTTCATAGCTCTAAATGGTTCTGCTGTCCTTTTCAGAGGGGATCAGGTTGATAGAAGACAAAAGCTTAGAGGGTTTATCAGAAGAGACCGAAATAACAGAAAGTGGGACATTAGTAAAGAAATTTGCAACCATCCAGTACCATATAAAAGCTATCATTTTTTTTAGGAGCAGGGGGCTGAGAACCTGCAGAAAACGTATCCTACAAGGCAGCAAGAATAGGAGGAACAGTAGAGGGCTTGGGAGACTCAATTTGAAGGATTTCATAATGCTTTCTTTGAACATCAGAAATGTGGGCAAAATCTCACTTAAACTCATTCATACGAGAAACCGTGTCCCCAAAGGAAATCTCTTCCAAAGGAGAATCAGTACTAATAGAATCATCTTCCTCTGATCCATAATCATCTTCCTCTAATTCATAATCATCTTCCTCTGATCCATAATCATCTTCCTCTGATCCATAATCATCTTCCTCTGATCCATAATCCAAGAGAGAGGGTATCTGGGTGAAACTGCCCAAAGATTCCATATCAGAAGCTACTTCCTCATCAGATGAAATCTGCTCCCTAGGCCTCTTAAGAGGAGTAGAACACCAAGGGAGAGCAACAACAGAGAACTCCCCTCAAGGCAACTTCAAACTATAAGAGCATTAAACAAGCTCTGTGTAAAATCCTGCTGAAGATCCATAGGAGCAAGGGAAATATACTTAGTCTTTCGCATCCTTTTTAAAGGATGCTAGCCCTCAATATTTTAGGAGGCTCAGACCCCTGCCTACACTAAAATAGCATAACGAGAATCTCCTAACAAGGACTTGTGGAACACCCCTAGTCCCTTTGCAAATAATCCGCTGCAGTTCCCCCTGAACATCTGAAATGATCATCCTCAGAAGCTTTGGTAATATATGAGAAGCTAAGTCCATGCTGGCCTTAAAAGCAGTCATGGCAGAGGAATCGGACTGAAAAAGTGTGCTGTCCTCCAAGCTTTCACCAGCCATGATACAACAGAAGGATCCAACCAACCTTTCTTGGTCATCTTCTACATGGACAGCTGACTGGATTGGAATGATTCTGCCATAGTACCCTCAGCCAACAATTTTAAACATTGTTTCTCCAGGCAAATAGTCAAAGAGGAGAGACAACTATGCAAAGTGACTGTCAAATAGAGCAAGACATATGGTCATGAGAAGCACCTAAGCAAGACAAACACTGCTTGTGATGGCCATCATGGGGAACCTAAGCAAGACAAACACTGCTTGTGATGGCCATCATGGGGAACCTAAGCAAGACAAACACTGCTTGTGATGGCCATCATGGGGAATCTGTCTCCCGCACTGGCATCTCCCCTTTCTGAATGACATGTAAACCAGAAAAATACAATGCACTTATCTGAAAACAACTTGTCAAATAACACATGAAAGAATGTCCAGACCGACAATCGAAGATACGGTTCGGACTGGTGGCAAAGTTGTTCTAAGAACGGTATGTCCATGCATCACCTTTATACTCTATGCCATGTGCGGGGAACTAGATGTGATGTGCAACATCCATATTACAATCTAAACTTTGGTATACTGACCGGATGTCAGACTTCCCTAGGCAAGGGATTCCTACTGTAAGGAACACCGCAACCGTGATAAAAGAAGGACATCAATAAGTACTTGTATCACTAATACTGACTGGCAACAACTGTGTGTGCTACTTTGTTTTAAGCCCATCTACATCCTCAAATAGATATAGCAACAAGTAGTTTCAGGGCACTGCAAATTGTATTTCTGCACTTTCAGTGATACTAATAGAACATACATTTTAAAGTCTCTTTTTCCACCCCATCTTTTATCTACATAAGCTTCAAAAGTCTTTTTTTTATTTAGTGCAGAGACTTCTTTGAGTAATTATGATTGTTTCTGCATTTTTTGCCTTAATGCTTCACTCACAAACTGGCTGACAAGTCAAGCATTCTGCTTATTGTAAAAACGTGCATATTTACCTTAATATGTTTTCTATAAATTACTGAATTGGCTTAGTTTTTTTATACTTACTGTACTTATACACAGTGACTATAAACTACATTTTCATGACCATTTTTCTTGAGCTGTGCCCACAAACACATAGAGCTGAAGCAAGAGTGGGGGGTAGGGGATTCTTGTCTAAGTTGGAAGCAGTTAGGATGGGTGATTTTCACTGTAGCTTCTGACGTGTCAAGTTGGTCACTTCAGATACAACTGACAAAATCTGAGCAGCTGCAAATATGAACTGATGGTACATAAATGAAAGGCAGACAGTGTTTATTATTATAAACTTTGTCAAGGAACATCTCCTTGCTAGAGTATTAAAAAAAAGAATGACATGTTTGACAAAGAACTATTAATGTTGCTACATAACTCTTTGCTTAGAAGCTGTATGAAGGACCTAAAATAGGTGCTTTGTTCAAATGAGTGTAACAAAAGTGCTATCTATGAAACAAATGGTCATTCTGTGTATACCAGATATACAGAATGGCTCCTTTATTAATTGAATATTTCTTTTTCAATTTTTTTTTGTAAAGCTGCACTGGATGTATTTTTGTTTTTGGTCATCACCTTCAGACTGGGTTGGGAGAATAAAATGGGAGACATTAAAGGAGTAGTAATCAGCCAAGATACTATTCTATGGGCACATATAATTCTACAAAGCATGCTGGATTGCTTTAGATGAGCATGTAGTGTTAGGGCTTTGATAAAGATATTTAGCATTTTCAGACTGTTACAGCTAATGCCATCAGTGTCTTCAGTTTATATCCAGAGTATGACAAAAGGACACACGTAGCCTGTACTTATAGTTTAATTGCCTAATTTCCACAGGTAGACTTAGATGTTTTGTTACACTCAGTGCCATACTCACATATAACTGATTTTTTTTTTTTTTTGCGTATAACATTTCACACCAAGCTTCTTTTTCATTTATATTTTCAGGCTTTCTGTGATACTTTATGATATATATTACTGGATTTCTCTCACACTATATGAATGATGTGTTGTGTATGTGCATCTCCATTGAACTGACAAGCATTTCTGTATTTACATCAATGTCTGACTCCAAATGAACATTCCTTTAATCATTTGATCAAAAGTTAAAACACATGCTTTCAAAATAACCAGCTGTTTGTGATTTCAGCTGTCCACTTGGGCAGCATGAATCTATATTTTTGAGTCTTTCAACACTCTGGCTACTATATATCATTTTCTTATATTAAACACAATACTGCCTCTGATGAACGAGTCTTATCCTTGCCCAATTTTATGATCATTTGCCTTATGCCTTAGTTCAGTCAGTTAAGTATCAATAGTTTCTTTTGCACCTCAGTTTCTGCTTAAAAATAAAAGATTTTATGTAAGGAAGATTCTACTGTGGCTCTAAAAAGCCTGGAACTTGTTTTTAGCACTTTCAAATTGCAGCTTTCCAACTCACAAAGCAAAAGGATTAAAAACCTGCTAGTTTAATTGTGTACAATATGCAGAAACATGATACACTGGACACGTTTGTTTGTAATAGGGACTTCCTGCAGTGAAATACAGCTCAAACTTCTACATCTGAACTTAGTTTTCTGAGAGGATTCCCTGCTTTAAATATGTTGGAGGTGACAGCAATGGTATGTTGATCCAAAAACTGAAGATATAGATCCTAAAAATATATGCAAAACACATTCACATAACTCAAATGAGTGTAGGAATCATTACTTATCATAATAGCTACACTAATCATATTATTTTGGAACATGAATGGCCTCACAGATACAGATAAAAAGGTAAATGTAAGAGTATTGAATTATAATAAAAAATGCAGAGTTCAAATAATGCTATAGGAGGTACATTTGGAAGGAAGTGGACATGTGAATTAGAAAAATGAAAACAATTTCAGGATGGATATTCAATCGAAAATCAGGGACAGAAGGAAACAGGAGTCCTTATACTAATTGTTAGAAAAGCTCCAATAGTGATATTGGGAGGAGAGATAGGAATGATAGATCAGTGGTAGGAAGGGGCTACTGGCAAGAGGGAGGATTGCACTAGCATGTATTTATATTCCACCTAAAACTGCTATTATTGAACTTAAGACATTTTTCGAAGAATAATCAGCTTTCATCAGGAAATATTACTTATAGCTGGAGAATGAAAGTTGATTTACGACAGTGACAAAGTATCTAGAGGACAAAAATGGGAAAATATGACAAGAGAGGGTAGATTTCCAAATAAATTTATAAAAATATTTGGCAAGTAAGATGTGAATTCAATAGTAGGAACTCAAAGAATTTATATATTATTCCCCAAGGTACAATATCGCGGCTAGACTAAATATAAATTATATTTTACATAAATAAGTGTTCATTTAGTTGAAGGCTTTGACACATATCCAATAACTATTTCAAATCATGCACCAATAACAGCGAAGATAAAAATGCAGGGTATTAAAGTACAAATGAGACACTGGTGCTTCCTCACCTACCTGTTAAAAAGAAAGTTATTTAAGGAATGGGTAGCAGAAATTATTCAAAAGTTATTTGAGAAGATAAAAATGTCTTCATAAGTTATATCTATTAAGTAGGATAAAATAAAAGCAGAGTTTAAAAATATGGCAGAAATAAGAGAGATATGGTTAAGATGTAACAAGAATTATATGAGGGGGTTGACAAAGCTGGAAGTAGTCCAGAATAAAGGGGATCTCCCAGAATAAGAAAAGGCACAAATGCAGATTACTGAAGAGAAAATAAGAGAGTATCTGTATAAAATCCATAGGTTTATAGGTTCATACTAGGCTATCTGCCTGAGGGCATTTACAAGCCTAGCCCATAGTTTTGTGGCTTACGCCATCCCTTTAGTATGGGGAACTATACCCATTATTTTGCTGTGCCTCTGTCGAGCAGTGACACTGAGGTAATCCCTGGGTTATATCTGCGATCTCCCATCCATTGGTCAAGATTTCTCTTGAACAAGGCCAGCGAGGTGCTCTGCCTCACATATACCGGGATTTTGTTCCACAGCATATGGAGTCTTTGGGTGATGAATCTATCCCTCCAGCATGTCCTATTAATAGCCGTGTCGAGGTTTAAGTCTCCCGCCCTTGTGGCTCTGACGGATCTAGATTTTTTGAGGTGAAGCATATTCATCAAATCTGGGTTTGACATGGCCTTGTATGTTAGGCAAAGGTCACCTCTGAGCAAGCGGTAGGCGACTGAATAGAGCTGGAGTTCTTTCAGTCGGGCAGCATAGGACAGATGTTTGAGACCCTTTATCCTTTTGGTGAGGAACTTTTGTGGCCTCTCCAGCTGCTGCAAGTGTCGGGTCAGATACATTCCGAATGGGGCATTGTACTCAATCATTGGTCTGATGAGTGATGAGTAAAGGGAGACTATGACCTCCCTTGATCTAGATGAGAATCCCTTCATGATAAGGTGGGCAATGTAGAAGGTCTTTCTAACTACTTTAGCTACATGGGTGTCGAATGACAGACTACTATCAACCTGGGTCCCCAGGTCCCTGATAACGTCTTCTGTGCTCAGTGGATTGCCACCTATTTGGTAGCTAGGGGTAACCTTGTTTTTCCCGAAGGGTATGACTATGCATTTTTTGGCATTTAACTTTAGGCCATGGCTCTGGCACCAGTTATCCGTTTCTGTGAGACCCTTCTGAAGGATATCTGTGTCAGATGTGTTTTCTACTATGGCGCCCAGTTTGCAGTCATCTGCAAACTTTGTCAGCCATAACCCTCCTGTGTTTGCTTGTACTTCGGAAAAGTAGATGCCAAACAAGACTGGGCTCAGGACTGAGCCCTGTGGTACACCACTTGTGACAGGCTTTGAGTCTGACATGGCGCCAGCAACTCTGACCCTGTGGGTCCTGTCACTCAGCCAGTTTGCAACCCATCTTGTGATGTATGGGTTAACATTTAAGCTGATGAGTTTTTCAATGATACCCGAGTGGGGTATTGTATCGAAGGCCTTCGCCAGATCGAGGTAGGCTGTATGGACTGCCTTTCCCTCATCAATGGCTTTGGTGACTGTTTCGAAAAAGTCAACCAAGTTTAGAAGGCATGATCTGCCTTTGACAAAGCCAAACTGGGATGGATCCAAAGTCTGCAAATTCCCTATGTCTTTATTTATGAGGTCCATTATGATCCTCGCCATGGCTTTGCAGATAAGGCTTGTCAAGCTAATGGGCCGGTAATTTCCAGGGTCGGTGGAGGCACCGCCTTTGTGAAGTGGGACCACAGTTGCAGTGCGCCACTCCTGGGTACATATCCAGAGGTAAGACTATGATTAAACAGCTGTCCTAGCTGTGGGTTTAATTCCTCGTTGAGTTCGTGGAGCACACAGCCAGAGACACCATCAGGTCCCATGGATGCTGTGTTTTTTGCTTTGGAGAGAGCAGTTCTCACTTGGGCGTTGGAGATCTTTGGGGGCTGCAATCGCTTGGTATAGATATCTCTCCTTTTGGGGAGGGGAGAAGTTTGCACTGAACCTGTCAGCCAGTATGTTGGCAATGTCTGTAGGATCAGTAATCTTCACATTATTTTGAACTAGTTCTGAGCATATCTGGGAGTTTCCTCCCAGGTTTCTAACGTAGCTAAAGAAGGCCTTATGATTGTCTTTTGAGTCTTTAGCTATTTTTCTCTCAAAATTTGCTTTGGATGATTTTATGAGAGCTCTTAGTTTTTTACTTATAGTGATCAAGGGTGTCTTACCTTTTAAGGATTTTGCTCTATCTTGTAGTAGCCAATAAACTACAAGTTACTGCCTTAAACCACTCCTCTGAGGACAAACAGGCAGCTCAGTACTTTTTAGAAAATTTGCTGCTGTTTCTGAAAACTCTAGCACACAAAGCACAATGACTTAGTTAACATAATAGAAAGGGTAAATGCTAAACTTGGGGAAACCAACAAGATCTTCTAGAAGTATTGTGGATATTTCTTAATTTTTTTAAAAAGCAGAGTAATGTGGAAATCAAGAAAAAGCAAAAATGGAAATATTTATGGAAGACTTATGTATGCCAAGGTTAGAGGTAGATGAGGCTCAACAATTAACAGTTAAGATAGAAGGAGACAAGATAAAAATAGTGATGAGTAATCAGACTGCACAAATAGATGCT
Source organism: Protopterus annectens (assembly GCF_019279795.1). Taxonomy (NCBI): domain Eukaryota; kingdom Metazoa; phylum Chordata; order Ceratodontiformes; family Protopteridae; genus Protopterus; species Protopterus annectens. The sequence continues at coordinate 292,814,887 of NC_056749.1, read as the reverse complement.
ATTCTGGTTGAAGTTTGGAGGCTAGGTGGGAAGAAAGTGATAAACATGTGGAATGCTTTGTTTAGCAGTATTTAAAGGGAGAGGAAAGTACCAACACCCTGGAAGAAAGCTGTGGTGACTATAATACCAAAAGACAATAAAGACCCATCAGACCCAGCTTCATATAGGTCCCATTTCAATTTTAAATCATGACTACAAAGTGTTTATGTCTATAGTAGCTGAAAGAATGGCAAAGGTGTTGTAAAATTGATAGATATGAATCAATGCAGTTTTGTGAAGGGAAGGCAAACATTTGAAAACATTAATACATCGATAATGATCAAAAGGGAAGCAAAATATAAAACATCACTGCTGTTGTTGGTGGGTCTTGATGCAAAGAAAACATTCAAGAAAGTAAGCTGGGATTTTATGAGTAGGGCAATGGAAGCATTGCATTCCCTAATACGATAATATGATTGAGTAGGGGGATATGTGAGGGATCAGAGGCAAAACCTAAACTGGTAGGGATCCTCTTTCTCTGAAAAGTTGTCTAAACAGAGGAATCAGCAAGCGCTACTCACTTTCACTTTCATTTATGTTATACTTAGAACCATTGACAAAGACAATAAGGAACTCAGAAATTCAAGGACAAAATCACTTTCATTTATGTTATACTTAGAACCACTGACAAAGACAATAAGGAACTCAGAAATTCAAGGACAAAATCACTTTCATTTATGTTATACTTAGAACCACTGACAAAGACAATAAGGAACTCATAAATTCAAGGACAAAATTAGTATAGCAAAAAAGAAAAGTGGACTTTATTTGTAAACAATATCATTTTACACTTTATAAAAACAGAAAAGGACACTGCAGTGTTTTAGAACATTCTGGAAAGGGTCATGTCTTTTTAATTATAAAATGAATGAAGGCAGAATAAAGGCTATAGCTGTAAACTAAGTACCATCAAACTAATAGGTTCAGCAATTCACATATTTATGGGGGCATGATAAAATGAGGTATTTTGGAGTATGGAAGCTATGGATATATGGGAAGACACTAAGCAAAAGAGAAAACAAAAACTAATAAGCTGGAAGTGCTTATTCATGGATAAAGAGATCAAGATACAGACAGTGAAAATATTTATAGTTCTATTAGTTTTATAAAGAGTTGAAGGATCTTATCTGAGAGAGAAAAGTGCAAGGGTCAAGTGAGATAAGCTGATCCTTCCAGCAGACCAGGTTGGTTTAGGATTACTTGATCTGAATTGATATTTTAGAGCTAGTATTAAAAACTAAATGGAAATTTTTATGAATCCTTATGATGAATTTTTATAATGAATTGCATGTATTTTATGCATTATCTTGGACTGTGATTTATTATACATTTTATTTATTCTTTGCTCATTTATAATGATTGTTTTAATTTATAAGTCATGTGATTGACATTTTATCAGATTGGCTGGTGCATATTTAAATAGAGAAGCTGATCATAGGAAGTTACTAGGCTATAGGCCCAGAGACCCTTACAAGCTTAGACAAGACTTTAGCCCATATATAGACAAATCAGCACCTGATGTCCCTGTCCAGCAGGGAGACGGGTTGAATCCCAGGGATGTATTTTCTATTTCCCATCGAGGTTGCACTTAAAAAGGGGTAAACAGATACTCTGCTTGACATGGAGATGGAGTCTATTCCACAGATGGAGGGAGTCTCTGGGACACAAATCTGTCCCAACAAGTCTGATTGATGTCACAGACAAGGTTGAGGCTTAGTGTGTGGGTTACTTGAGTGGAGCTTGACGAGAATATGCAGCAGTTCCATCAAGACAGGGACCGAGATCACCTTGTATGCCAGACAGAGGTCACTTCTGAGGAATCTGTAGGAAACAGGCTAAAAGCCCTATCCCTCTACTCTATCTGTGTATGATATATGTTTGAGGCCCTGGATTCTCCTGGTGAGGAACCTCTCTGGTCTCTCCAGCTGCTGCATGTGCTTTGCAAGGTACATGCCTAATGGGGTGTAGTACTCAATAATAGGCCTTACAAGAGAAGAATACAGGGATGTTATGGCCTCCTTGTCCCTGGATGAGATACCCTTACTTATGAGGTGAGCCATGTAGAAAGCTTTCCATACAATGGAAGCAACATGGGGGTCAAAAGTTAGGTTGCTATCAATCTGGGTGCCCAAATCCCTCATGACTGACTGTGTGCTTAGGACGTTATTAATGCGAACATTTCTGGGGATGTCACTCTCCCCAAAGGGGATTATGATGCATTTTTTGTGTTCAGCTTGAGGCCATATTGCTGGCACCAGTCATTTGTTTGGGTGAGATCCTCTTAGAGGATGTCCATGTCACTATGGAAATTGATGACCATGTATGTATATCCCATATAACAGAGGCATTAAAACTTAACCCTGGGGTACGCCACTCAATATGGGTCTACTGCTTGAGATGACTTCCCCTAATTTGACTAGGTGAGTTCTATCAGTGACCAGTTAGCTACCCATCTGGTAACATATGGACTGATGCCTAGTTGAGAGCGTTTATTCATTATGCCCAAATGGGGAATAGTGTCGAAGGTTTTGGCCAAGTTAAGCTAGGCGGTGTGCACTGCCATCCCCTTGACCATGGCTTTGGTGACTGTCTCAAAAAAGTCGACCGAATTTAACAGACATAACCTCCCCTTGACTAAGCCAAACTGTGTGGGATCAAGTGTTTGGAGGTTGCTAACATCCTTGTTAATGAGGTCCATGATAATCCATTCCATGGCCTTGCAGATCAGGCTAGTTAGGCTTTTGGGTCTATAATTTCCCAGATCGGTGGACACTCCACCTTTGTGTAAAGGGATGACAGCAGCTGTCTTCCTCTCGGCTGGAACAAAGCTGGTACTCAGGCTTTGGTTAAATAGGGCACCTATTGGTGCTGCTACTTCCTGCTCGAGTTCATTTAGGATGCAGCCTGGCATGTTATTGGGTCCTGTGGAGGCTGTATTTTTTGCCTTTGAGAGAGCAATGATGACCTGATCCCTAGAAATAAGGGAAGGGGACAAGTACTGGGAATGTCCTGAATTACTGATGGGGGAGAGAGGGGTGACATTTTTGCTGAATCTGTCAGCCAGCAAGTTTTCGAATTCGATGGAATTTGTATATGTGATGTCCTTGACCACCAGTTCTGAAGAGATCTGGGTGCTACCTTTGAGATTACGGACGTATGTGAAGAAGGACTTATGACCGTCTCTGGTAGAAAAGATCAATTTGGACTCGAAGTTTGCTTTGGTGGATTTCACTATGCTCTTACTTGTTTTTTTAGGCTAAGGAGAGATTACTTCCAATTGGGCACCTGCTCCTTCTTGGTCATGGACAGAAATTGTTTTTCTTTTGTTACAGATTTTATTTATTGCAGATGTTCACCAGACAGGTTTACTCTTCCTTGCAGAGGATGATATAATCCGGTCAGGAATTCCTGATTCCTTGCATCTATATACATGTTCGTATAGTAATTTGGTATAGTTGTGCATACTGGTGCCAGTTCCTAAAGAGGGGGAGTGGGCTGTGAAGCTGTTTATACCATCACTTAGAAGGCTGTAATCGGCTTCAGAGAAGTTTTTTTGTTTGAACCCCAGCTAGAAGGGAGTTGGGGGAGATGGTGACTTCAAACATGATGCTTTATGGTTGGATCTTACAAGGGAGGATGATGCTGCAGCGGTTATTCATGTTGGTTAATTTCAAATCCAAGATATTATCACCTCTTGTAGGGGCATCGACTAGGTGTTCCAAAGCATTTACATTGAAAAAAATCAAGGAATCTCTGGGCATTTGTGTTCTCGCATGAGTAGTTCTTCCAGTCTATGTTTGGGTAGCTAAAGTCACCCAGGATCAGGGTAAAGGGTTGAATTTTGATATATTTGAATAGGTCTAGATAGGCAGATTGGGCATCTTGATTCAGATTTGAGGGCTGGTTGCTAGCTATGATTTATATAGGGGTATTATCAATGATTAACTCCACCTGGAGTGTCTCCTGTGGATCATACTGTTTGACCAGACTGGAGGTGTGCATGTCTTTAATATATATTGAAACTCCACTGCCTTTGGCTTTACTACCCACAGTTTGGGTAATTTATGATAGGATGAGTAACCAGGTATGGCTGGGGTGCTCTCTACAGCTTTGCACCATGTTTCTGTGACTGTGCAGATGTCAGCATTTCCAGGCTTAAGAATGCTTGCAATGAGTGCAGGTTCATGTTTAGACTCTTAGCGTTTAACAGCATGACCTTTAATTTGGATTTTGTTGACATTTTTATGTTGGTAGTTTTAACCTCATCACTTTTTCTAAAAAAGGCACTATAGGGGAGGCAATGGCCTTTGCCAGAAGCCTGAAGCCCAAGTGAGACAGATGCATGCCATCTCAAGCAAAGCATCGTGGTTTGTCGATATCTTCCTAGGCTGTCCGGTACTGGACTCCCCTGGAATGACACCAGAAACTAAGACAGTTGTTAAAGTCAATCATTTTCTGTTTGTATTAAGGCATCATTCTGAGTGATGGTAGAATGTTGCTTAAGGCTAGGAACATACCTGCCTGGGACACATTCAACAAGTTCAACTAAGTCTCTCTTCATATAGTCAAGGGAAGTACATCTCAAATTATTCACACAACATGGACTATGAGAGTCATAACAATATCTGTTAAGAGACTTGAGTGTGTGCGTGTGATATGGCGGATCCTGGCCCATGACAGATAACTAACCGTGACTTTCTCCTTATCCAGCCTGATGAGAGGCACAGCTGTGTGTCTCATAATGGAGTCTCCTATGACTAATAAGTTGGGTTTATGGTTAAGCCTTAGTGTTTGAGAGACACAGGTGTGTGAACCATGCATGTTATGTGGTGTGGAGGGCTGTGGAGATCGCATGAGTTTTTGCCCTAGAGGTCTCCTTTGTTTGGGTATGTTTTTGTTGAGGACCTCCACATATGTGGGTGCGTGTTGTGTAGGTGTGGGTGGTGTTTGAGGTGTAGTGATTGTGTGGACAACCTTTTCAGCGCCAAATATACTGGCTTGCAAAGGAGAGAGCATGGTCTCTAGGTTCCTAATGTAATTGCATCTCTTGCAAATTGTGTTCCTAGGTGGTTGTCTGTGTACATAAGGCAATTGCTACACTGTCTCAGGTCATCCAGACTGGCAGAAGAAACTGTGGGAAATTGTCCATCCATATTTTTCAGAATCTGAGAGAGAAGGCCATGGAGAGCTCTGGGGTAAGCCAAAAGCCCAAACGCTTAAACCAAAACTAAGAGGCTTAAAGTAATATTTACAATTTAAACAGGCCTTAAACAAGCAGTAACAAATGCAACAGAAAATATGCAATTGAGCACTTTAGTGTACAAGCTGCAGCAAGCAGCAGAAAAAGCAAGTTGAAGTAATGTAGCAGGAACAGGAAAAACACATGCAGTAAAAGAAGCTGAATAAAGTGTTTTTTTTTTTTTTAGTAAAGTGGAAAGGGCAAGTGGAGAAACAGAAGAAAATTCAAGGTAATGGAACCAAGGGGTCTGACCTTCCCAAATGATCTCTGTATTAGGTAGAATGAAAGGGGACTGGAAGGAGTGTCCCTTATCAAATTTACAGTAGGGGCGAGCATCAGCAAAAGCCACAAACTTTAAGAACACAACAATAATTGGGTGGAGAAAAAAATTCAACAACAGATCAGAAAATATATAAAGGGAGACACATAAAAGTAAATAATTCAATCAAACAAATAAATAAAAGCAGTGCAGTAAACTAGTGCAGAACTGTTACACAAATAAATTAAAAACAATGCAGTACTGATGAGAAAATAAATACAACTAGTGCAGTGCTGATAAGAAACACTGGACAGTTAGATAAATTACAAAAAATGTACTTATGTAGCTCTGTAATATATATTGTTTAAGAAGCACTCTCCCTCAGGCAGAAATGGAGCTCTAGCAAGATAAGCCTGATCTAATAATAATATGCGTTGAGAAAGAGCTACAGACTCAAAAGCTTTGCTTTTTCCACTTCTGCTATTTCTTCATTAAGTTTGGATGTTGAACTTCTGGCTTGTTTGCTATTTGATATTTTAGAGCTACACAGCTCTAAAGGCTCATATATATAAAACAAGCAGAAAGCTATAATTCAAAGCAGAAAAGGACAATTATGAAGCAGGAGGGACATTCATGAAATGTGAAGAGAGTGGGTTCTGGACACAAATACTTAAGAATAGCAGCTATACAGATTATACTCAAAGAAACTGAACCTATTTTAATAACTAGCCAACATGATAATTGAGAAACTACATTTTCTTGTAGGGATAAGCACTCATCAGTTTAATTTCTCAAAGTCAAGTTTCTCATGCCATGACAGAAATGGACCCTCATGTTTCTAATGCTTCTCAGCTACTTCTAAAATGCAGTGTTTGTACAATCCCCAGTGCAACAGTTTTGCCACATTATTGGGCCTTTCAGTGTATAGGCCATCTGCCATGATTGTATTATACCCATACATTTGTCTGCTTCTACCACATGTTTAATGGGACTTAGAAAACCAACAGGCATATAGTTCAGGATCCTGGGCTGCCATTATTAACCTTTCATCTTTTGATTTCAACTCAGCCGTCCTTAGCTATTCCTGTATCAAATTCTGAACAATATGAGGTTGTTCTAGGAGATCTTTGTATTTGCCACTATATTTATTGCTTTTCCACATTTATTTCTTCCATAACTTCTCCTTCTCCTTATAGTATTTATTTTGTTTTTTGGCACACTCAGTTGCTGTCTGATTTTTGTCTATTTCTGGTTTTAATTGCATTCCCACTTGACACCATAATGCTTCTGCTAAACAAAGTAGAGAGGTCATCTTAGACCTCCAGTCCATGTTTTAAAACTTTCACTATGTTTGGATCTGATGTGTATGCAGTCTGACAACTGCAGATCTATACATGTAATCAATTTTAAGTAGGCCCATAACTTCTTCAGAGTGAGGAATATACAATCTTGGCATGCATATTATCTGATAAATATGAAGTATTTCTCTTGTTTTCTTTTCTTTTCCAGTTGATCAAGTATTTTTTGGGTTAAGTCAGTCACTCAAAAAACTGAAATTTAGAACAGGAATAGCAAATTGGTTTATAGCTCACAGTTAATTCCTAGATGTTGAGGCTGTTATCAATATTAGTTTTAGTCTGGTGAAATATTCCATATTGAGTTTTATTTACATGTGCTCATATTTTATTAACAATCCTTCAGTTCCCATATATTTATACACTTCCTCCTGCTGAAGTTCTTTTATACCATATTTCTGTCCCAGACTGATATTCTTATTACTGCAACTTTCCTGCCTTAAATGTTGCTTTTGGACATTTATTAAGACCAAATGACATTCTTATATTATCTGAGAAAGTTTTAATTGCTTGCAGTTGTGCTTTCAACTCCTCATCAGATGAAGTATATTGTTATTAGTCATCCACAAAAAGTATATGAGAAGTCTTTAAGCAAGGTTGTTTTTGGAGATATAAATTATTACCATGTCATAATCTGTTATATATATATTTGCATATCTTTTTTTTCTGCCTCTATCTTTAATTTAGTATTTGCAGTAGTATGTGTATGATTTATCCTGGCCTGTTCGGATACTGTGTATTGGTATTATCACATCTAGCTTTCTAAGTATTTTTGTCGATTTGTTCTACTTACAGTGATACATCTTGCCTTAATTGCTTTATAAATTTTCTCTGTCCAAGCTTCCATGATGGCATTTATTTTCTTCCCTTCCTTTTTCTTATTGCTCTAAGTTTTATGGTAAGATGGCGTTAATTAGCTGCACTGTAACACAGCCTACTTGCCTCTGTTTTATCATGTGAATTTGTGCTAATAGTCTTGAATATTGTGTTTATCTATTTTACTAGACTTCTAACATTTTGGGTCTTATTTACCTTCTGTAATGTACTACTTTTATTGATCTTAATATCTCTATTACATCAAGCAACTCTTCCACTAGATCATTTCTTCCAAAGTGAAAACAAACTTTTTGTTCTCTTTTTCCTGTGGGTATTATACAGAAAGTTCTAGAATGTCTTCCCTTCATACATCGTCTTCAGCTGCACCTTGTGTGATCTGTATGATCTGCTGCTCTTCATCCGGGCACTCAAAAGTGCACACAATATTGCCTGCAGAATTAACAATATTTCCTGCTCCCTCCTTACTGAACTGCACTTTTGTAACAGTTTCCTACTGAAAGCTCCAGAGCATCATCATGTGGCAAGTCATTAGATGCCTCCTTATTTTGGGGACTCATTGCTCCAATATTCTCTGACATGTTGGTTTTTCTACACTACATCCTTTACTTGACAGATAATCCATAACTTCATTTTCTATTTCTTTATCTTTTCCATTACCAATCCTCTTGTCTACTTCCCCCCTTTCATTTTCTTATTTATGTATTGTGAAACACATACCTGGATGCCTTTGCCTGTGTGTCTCTTCAAACCTCATCAATGCTTTTTGTATTGATTAGTTTTGCTTTCTCCTTTGCATAAACCTTGCACCACATCAAATCTGTTCTTCATTCCCAAGTTAATTCTTCTGCAGATGTCTCTCACTACATCTGTCTTTCCTTAATTTGGGGACTTATTGTTCCATTATGCTGTGGTGTTACTGATGTTTGATTTTCTTTCCAGGTATTAAATAACTTCAGTTTCTATTTGCTTACATATACCTTACTAATAATCTGTTCTGCATTCCCCTTTTCTTTTCTTTTTTTTTTTTATATTACGTTTTAAAATGTTCAACAATAACAATATACTAAAACAATTAAAATAGATAACTATTTGCATACTCCATATCAAGAAACCATATGTACATAATTAGATCATTAATAGTTTTCAAGTAAATCATTAATTTTTTCCCAACCAATATATTGGTGTGATATTTGACGTTCTCATTTTAATGGTTAACAAGTCTTTTTTTGCAGACATTTTTAGCTAAATATATACATTATAAAAATGATATAACAGACTTGCACTTCCAGTTAATTGTGACTATTTTCCTTGCAAAAGCTAGAACAGACCACAGAAGAGGCACTTGCAATCTTGGAATAAATTCCTTACAAAAAGTGGATTCTATTTTGCACTATAATATCATATACATCTAATTTGCATCTGCAGTTCCTCCAACATTTAATATTTTATATATTATTGCAACTGTATGAGGAGTTATGAAAGTTATATGCAGAAATTTCCAAGTAAATAATTTCCAACAAACATATAGTTTTACCTTCCAATTTAAAGACTAAAATTTTATCTATATCAGAAAACAATTTATTAATTTTATTTAAGTAATTCCAGAATGTCATATCTGAAACAGAACAATCTGTTCTTAAAATTCTATACACTTTAAATAATTACTTATTATTATTTAATTTACTACTAATACTGAAAAAAATTCAAAAATTTTGGGAATACTTTTCATATATGATATTGATATTTTAATTTCATCACACTCAAAATCTTCTTAGTTTTGTAGACTCAACCATGTATTATTCCCTAGACTACATCTAGTTAATGAATATATCTGATGAAATAACTTTTTCACCACTAAGAAACTGAAGGCAAAATAATAAATTACTATCTTTAAAATCTAACATGCTAATTAAATTATATGATTCTAAACAATCTTTAGTAAAAACTATAGGAAACAATAAAAATATAAAATTAATAGCCTTATAAGTGTTATTCAAATATATTTTAAATGTAGAAAGAATACAGTTTATAAAGGGAATAGTAATAAAGCTTTTACTATAATGCACACTAAATTCTTTAATTCTTTAAGAATCAAATACATTTAAGTATAATCTGAGAATTAACCTCAACTGCAACCTTATGATTTTTTCATAATTTGATTTCCATTTAGAATATGAAGAATTTATCCATTGAGCTATAATTTGGAAGCATGCAGACTTAGCATATAATTCAAAATTGGGGAAACCAATACCTCCTTCATCCCAACCTTTCAAATGCTATTCCAGACATTTCTTATGTGTATTAGGATGCATCATATTTTAAGATGAATGGAGTTTATTTTCTTTAAAAAATTGCAGGAGCTAGAATTAGTAAGTGAATAAAAAAACAAACAAAAAAAAATAGGTATAATTATCATTTGTTAATGTTAGTCTATCTTCCATAGTAAAATATAAATTATTCCATCTTGTAATTGAGTAATTATATTAATTATATATTATTTTATAATTTACCAACTCTTTACAACTAGACACTATAGTAACGCCAAAATATGTTTGTGTTTGATCCCATTTAAAATTGCTATGTCTTTTAAAATTATCATTTAGATTATTGTTAATGAACAATGCACTAGTTTTACTATGATTAAAAGTCAAGCTTGACATTTTTTCAGAACATTTCATAGAACTAATTATATGTTTTAATGAGGCTTCTATACCACCAATAGTTAACAGTATAACATCAAAAAGCTGCATCTTGGAAGAATATATTCCATCTATTGAAAACCTAGTATGTAATTTTTAGTTATAATGTAATTATCAAATGATTCAATACTTAAAGCAAATAAAGGAGATAAAGGACACACTTGCTTTGTACCTTTTAAAAATTTTAAGTGACTTCTAAAGACAAGTACTTATCTTGACAAAGGCATATGACTCTTTATAAAGCCTAGTAATTAACTTAATATATTCCAAAGAAATTTATATTTAAGAACCTTAAACAAGTAATTCCAATTCACAGAATCAAAAGCTTTATCTACATCTACACTTATAATGGAAACCTCTTTACTATTTTTATTTGCAAAATCTATTAATTTATTTAATCTAATTATCTTGAACTCTCCTATTTAGAATAAATCCCGTCTGATCAATATTTATAATTCCTGCCAGAATAATATTCAATCTATTTTCCAAAATAGACAAACATTTCATAATCAATATTAAGTAATGAAATCAGACAAAATGAACAACATCATCTCTGCCTAACATATAAGGCTATGTTAAACCCAGAGCTGCTGGACATGCTACACTTTACGAAATCCCAATCCTTCAACGCAACACACTCTAGGAACCAAAACGTTGTCACCACAATAACTAGGACATGATGGAGGGATAGATTCCTGCCCAAGAGACATCCTATACTCTGGAACAGGCTACCCATCTATGTCAAGCAAAGTTCCTCATTAGGACTATTCAAGAAAAATCTTGATGAGTGGATGGGAAATAGGAAATATACCCCAGGGATCACTTCTGTGGCTCTGCTCGACAGGGCACAGGAAATTAACTTTCTTGGGTGGCGTAAGCCAAGGAACCTTGTTGGCTAGTCTTATGGGCCAATAGCCTTGTACCTACCTATGAAAGTTTAGGATATTTGTCTCATTATAAAATAGGTGAAATAAGAGCAAATATCCAAGAAGGGGTTATACTAGATATGTATTTAATTTCATTAAAGACTCCCAGTAATAAATTTAAGACATTGTCTGGAATTAATTTTTAGAGTTCTGGAATCCATCCTTCTAATCCCAGAGCATTATTAGTTTTAAGATTTTTTAATTTGATCTTTTAATTCTTTAAATGATGCAGTTCTTCCTTATTATTTATTTGGTCATAATTATTTCTAAAGCAATCAAGTATATCAGATAAATCTGTCATTATTTTATTTTTATCATTTTTATATACAATCTCCGATTTATTTATTTTTTTTTATCTAATAGCAAGTCTATTTAGACTATTAAGATTTAAATCAGAATGCCATTTAACGTTTCTAAAGTTATTGATACTTTATGGTAAGATTTTCTACATAGTTATTTAATATTTCCCATTCTACAGTAAGTTAACATACTTAGCATTTGAATGCATCTTTAATTCATCTCTCTAATTTGTAAATCATATTTATCCCTTTCTTTTCTTTTAGATATATACAAATTTTTGATTTTACCATTCAAATACACCTTTAAGGTACCCAGTAAATTAATCTCAGTAACTTCGGTGTTATTAAACTCTAAAAATATCTATCTCATTTATAAACCAATCTCTAAAGCCATTAATTTTAATTAGATAGGCAGGATGTGTCTCACAAAATATTACGTTATTATATTCCAAAGTAAGGTACAAGGTAATTGCATTATGATCGGATAAAGGACAAGAGACTAGTAAAACAGCTTCAGTTTTAGAATGCAGACCATTAGAAGTAAAAATCTATAACAGTTTCAGTACTAAATCTAAAATAATTTGTATATTTAAGGGACTTGATCTCAAATTATAAATCTCTCATTCATAGTATTAATACGATATTTTAAATGATTATCAGCTGAGGAAAGTCTAGGTTTTCTATTAGCAGTACTATTATCAGACAAAGTACAATTAAAATCGTCTGCTATAATCACTTATCCTTTCATATAAAATGTTATAGCATCAAGATACTTTTTTGATACACTAGCTCTAAACCCAGGTATTCAATATGCACTAATGAAAGTATAATATTTTTTTTATTTATTTCCACTTCGAATAATGCTAACATGCCATTTTTGTCATTATATGACTCAATCACTTTAGCTGCAATCAGAGCTTTTTTCAACTGTATAAGGATGCCTCTTCTTTTTGATCTAAAGTGCGAGCCAACTAATATAGAATAATCTTTTAAAATCATTCTATTGGAATCTTTCAATAACAGACGTGCTTCTTGCAAGAAAAGTATATTAGCTTTATGAAACTATTTAAACAATATAATGTCAAAATAAACTTGTAGTACGCTGAGTATGGTATCACAGCTCACAAACACCTTTGACAGTTGCAATTTCTTTTATTTGTAAAAATAAATAAAAATGTGAATAGGCAGTCTAATTAATTTATATTTATACAGCTTGTGTATAATATAGTAATACATGTATTAAATGAATTAAGAAGTTGGTGGACCACATTATGTCAGATATTTAAGTCATTGGCATGCATTTTGTCATGGGTACAAACATATTTAATATGTATTTTTTTATATGCATTTTCTTTAAATACATATATTGAATATATGTTTTTTAGTATATGATATTGGAAGCTTATTGATGGATAGGATGACAGTGTGTTTAAAGTGTGCATTGTATTTAAACACAAGTGAGTAGGTATGAATTATGAATATTCATTAGGTTATGAATAATTAATGCAAGAGTTTAATTGATAGTCCATTCCCATTGGATATTAACATTATTTAAGCTGAATTGACAACCACATTGATGTTCTGATGAAATCTACATGTGGTAGATGAAAGCGCTTAACCACACTGGTTCATTTTTATATTTTTACAAATAAAAGAAATTGCAACTGTCCGAGGTGTTTCTGAGCTGTGACACCATACTCAGCATACTATAAATTTATTTTGACATTATATAGTTGGGTATACGCTGTATTGAGTATATTTCATTGTTCATGAACAAAGATGCTGATATCTACATTTCATCGTTATTGGGGTCTTGGTCTCTTTAGACGAAATTCCGTTTATGTTTTCCCCGGTAAGATATGATGACATACAGACTCCAGTGTAATGTGGATATACTAGGCTGATTGATGTGTTTAGTCAACCCAACTACCAGAGCGAAATCCAACCCAGTGGCCTGATGTCACTGCGGCAAGGAGTGGAGTGTAGAGCCAAGATTTCGATCCAAAAAGGCAGATTGAGACATGGAAGTCAACACAGTAGTGATACTAGACCCTCTCATGGGATTGTTGCCAAGCAGGACAAGGTTGTTGAGGGTCATTTAATAGCTTCTAGCCTGGGCGGCAACTTGGAGGACATGTATGATTTCAGAGGGGCAAAGCTGAACAGAGCGGCCCCTATGAAGACATTCTACAGTGTTAAATTAACCGAATACAGGCACTGTGTTGAACTAGTCTCATATGAGTAATTTAGCCAAACAAAAGTGTTTAATACATCGAAACTTTGATGGGAAAGATTCTGTTGGGTTGGAATCTTTTCTAGGACAAAATTTTATATTCAGTAAAACTGACTTGATAACTGTGGACAGACCAAATGAAAATGCATAACAGTTGGAAGATAAGACTTTGAAAGATTTAATATATGACATTGCCAAACAGTTAGGCATCATCAGAGGGTTGGAAATGGATAATGCCTATTTGAGTAGATGTTTGGAATTAAACATTGTGCCTATGGGCCTTCCTTTTTTTAAAATACCGATGGGAATGGATTTAACTGATGATATATGAAAGAATGCAACATGTTATTCGATAGTTTTAGATTTATGGAATTATTAATAAAATGCAGTGATAGTAAGTTATGTCATATGCTGAACGATGTGGAAAATTAAATAAAAATATTCAGAAAGATTTATTTAATCAATGGAGAAAAATTGTATGTGAAACAGTATGATGTAGTAGATAGTAATACTAAAAAAACTTTTAACAAAAAGTGTTGCAAACTTCAGAGGGATTTGGACCAGTATGAGAAACATGTAGCATATATATGGAAGAAAGGGGACACAGGACATACAGACAACTATAGAAACACAGTGAAACAAAGTACATATAGGAAAAGGAATGATTGGGAGACATACAATCAAGCAAGACCTTATGGTAATAAGACTTTTTTTTAGGAAGGAAGCAACTTTGGAAGGGAGCATACAGGGACACACGCAGGGAGTGGAGACCAAAAGAGTGGGAAGAACAGACTCCATATGGGAGCAAGGAAGAATGGACAAATGAGATGAAGAGATGGGAATAGTACAGCATAATGCAGTGCATCTCAGTATGGTTCAATGTAATATATATAATTACACGCAGTTAAAGCTTGAAAAAGTACACTTCAAGCTGTTTGCAAAGGGTATGAAATTCGTCCCTTATGGCAAATTTAATATAGTGGATGTTCTTATGGAACTTAAGTTGTATTTGAGAAAACTGAATTTAGCTCTTCATTTTCATGACAGTACAGGGAATTTACAGACTGGTGAATTTAAGAAAAAAAGCAAGTACATGCCACCTTTACATCCGACATTAGTGACATACAAAAGATCAGTTATGGATGAATTATACAAGTTACAAGGGAAGTACATAAAAGGGAGGGTTAAGTAGAACCTAAGTAAAGAGGAAAATAATTTACTAAAACAAATATGTCATGCGACTGATATTCTGAAAATGAAACCCGATAAAGGTGGTGAAGTGGTACTAGCAGATACACAGGATTATAACAACAAAATATTTGAAATGTTACACTGGCAATAAATATATAGTTTCCTCTGTACATGAGGTAAATATAGGACACAGACGTATTGATTTGTATTTAGAGGAATTTCTCCTGGACAACAGGATTGACATGAATATGTACAACTATTTAAGTGTGGAATGCCATGTTTTAGCCACCATAGTGAGTCCCTATTAGGGAACACTACTAAGCCATTGTATATAATCACTTTGTTTTATATTTTCTAATGTTATCCAACTTCTTGTGTAATCTTTCTAAGTTTGTCTATTTGGAGATATTCTCCCTGGGCCTCCGCTGAAAATGGACATATATCCAGTCAGACTATCCCAGTAAAAAAATGTAAAATAAATAGTAGGGATCCTGAAAATACACAAAAATATCCTTGATCCCCCATACAGACCAATTATATCAGGTAGCAAGTTCAAGACCTTTCCTTTTGGTAAAGTTATAGACGGTTGGCTTCAAACCATATATGACAGTTTTCCACATATAGTCAAAGACTCATGGGATTTTCTAGGCCATTTAAAACCTGAAATATGGAAAGAGGGACTTGTGTATATAACATTTGATGTAATGGATCTATTTTCTTGTATTCCCAAAGATGAAGGTCTTGAACAATTTAGTAATAGTATTCAGATATATATGGGATTTGATTGGGAAAAAGTAAGCTTAACAGGTGAATTTATGTCTATTGTTCTAGACTTTAACTATATTTTGTTTGAGGGGAAGTATTACAGACAATCAAATGGGGTGGCCATGGGTGCGGGCTGCTCCCTGATATATGGCAATTTGGTATGACTAGACTGGGAAAAATAGTATATCCTTGGTACTATGCTAGTAAGTTACAACGCTATACATTCATCTTGTGGGATGGTACGATACATGAGGCTGACACTTTTGTTAATTATTTGGAACTAGTATCTTCTTAAGATATACACGTAGTAGTACAGGTATAGCGTATCTGGATACATACATCTCCAGTGGCACTCAAGGATTTAAATCAAGGATATATAGGAAGGACTCATTTAGTAATTCGTACCTGGAGTATACTAGTTGTCATCTGGCCAGTCAGAAAAAGAGTATTTTGAAGGGGCAATGCATCAGGGCTGCCAAAATGGCATCGGAATATAGTGAAATGAAAAGAGAGAGAGAATATATAGGCACCCTATATGAGGAAAGGGAATACCCCAGACCCATAATAAAAGATGTTACTGGGTATGTTATAAAAGAATGGGGTAGAAATACAGACCACTCTTAGGTGTAGGTCTAGAGAAGAACATGGGTAGATAAACAATATAATACGGCTTGTATTGTGGAGTACAGACCATTTGTGGAGGAAGTTAAGGATATTATAAGTCACAAGTGGAATATCCTAAGATGTGATGAAACGGTACATAGTAAAGTGGGTATAAAACCTAGATATGTGTATAAGACAGGTTACAACTTAAAGTATAGATTTGAAAGAGAAAACATTGGGTCTTCCTATGATAAAGGAGAGGGTTATACTAGAATGTGCGGGCGATGCCACCAGTGCAAAGACATTATAGAAGAGAAAACAATAATTTTAGGGAATGCTAACCACACTAAAATATGGTTTATGAAAGGGAATTGTCTATCTCAGCATATTATATATCCGGCTAAGTGTGAAATATGTCCAAGCTTTTATGTGGGAAAGATGGATAGAGAACTTAGGAACAGCATTTATGACCACACATATTGTATTAGAAGGAAGGATCGAAATAATGCTTTGTGTAGACATACAGAGATGAATGGTGAGAGTCATTCTTTTAAATTTGGGATACTAGAACAGGTTAAATTAAATTCTAGAGGTGAAAATATTAAGGCCATATTGGGTGAAAAGGAAGTCAAATGGCAACTTATGTTAAATGCAGCTAAGGCTCCATGGTTGAACGATCATATACCCACAAAACTGATTTTAGAGGCAAGACTGTGAATAGGCAGTCTAATTAATTCATATTTATACATCTTGTGTATAATATAATACATGTATTAAATGAAGCAAGAAGTTTGTGGACCACATTATGTCAGATATTTAAGTCATTGGCATGCATTCTATGATGGGTACAAACATATTTAATATGTATTTTTTTATATGCATTTTCTTTAAATACATATATTAAATATATCTTTCTTAATATATGATACTGGAAGCTTATTGATGGATAGGATGACTGTGTTTAAAGGGTGCATTGTATTTAAGCACAAGTGAGTAGATATGAATTGTGAATATTCTTAGGTTATAAATTAATGTAAGAGTTTAACTGATAGTCCATTCCCATTGCGTATTAACATTATTTAAGCTGAACTGACAACCACATTGATGTTCTGATGAAGTCTACATGTGGTACATGAAAGCGCTTAACCACAGTGGTTCGTTTTTATATATTTAAAAATAAAAGAAATTGAAACTGTCCGAAGTGTTTGCGAGCTGTGACACCATACTCAGCGTACTACAAGTTTATTTTGACATTATATAGTTGGGTATACAATGCATTGAGTATATAAACTATTTAAAAAACAACCTCTTTTTAAAGGATTGAAACTGTTAATATTCAAGGAATTACTTCAAAGAATGTCATTTCCTGAAAAATAAACTGTTATACATTAATAAGACATGATTTAATAAAACAATCAAGAACATATTATTGAAATCTCTAGACATGGACAAGAACCTTATATTTAAACTCAAGAAAGTAAACAATAATACCTCCTATCATGAAATAACAGATATGTAGTTTAAGATCATACAAAATATGCTCTAAACACTCAATAGAACTAAGTAAATACTAACCTATTGCAACTACTTCTCAATATAAAACTAATAAATATCTTAATCATATATCCTTCATTCTTAAATATAAAAAGAAATCAACAAATATTTCAGCCTCAGACTGCAAAACTGATTTTGTTTTGTCATCAAATGATATTTTAATAACAGCATATTAAACATTAATATAAAAATATAATAAAATTTAAATAATATAACAGATTAAATCAAAGTATGTCTAACCTCACCATTTTACTTTCATACAAAAAGATAGAGAATAGAAAAAAAAACCCTCACCCCCATCATATCTACCTTTTAATTGTAAACACATTTTCCCATATATATATATATATATATATATATATATATATATATATATATATATATATATATTTAGAGAGAGAGAGAGAGAGAGAGATACACACACTTGTGCATTTAAGTGCAAAACTATATACATTATATTACATGTTTTATATATATATATATATATATATATATATATATATATATATATATATATATATATATATAAACATTTATTTGTAACATACTTTTGATAAGTTCAAGGACTAATATGAATAAAATATATTGTCTTAAGTGAGTGTATAAATTCACAACTCAGCTTAAAGTAACTTCTTTATGTCTCACCTATACTAACAAATCTAAAAAAAAGTTAGACATAGCAAAGTTAAACACCTGCTACAATAAGACTTCTAAGTTCACATCAGACTCCAACTATAAATCTCATCAGTGTCTTGCACTCAAATAATTTAACTGGCTCCAACTACAAAATCTCTTAACCAACAACAAACTCACTATGGTGCATACCCTACTAAACAAATCCAAGAAAACCCCTGCCCTGGAAAACCTTCTACTTCCTTATGCTAGTAAACTGACTATGCTCAAATAATATATCTTTATTAAATATTACTCTACTGACCGATATTAGGTCAGCAATAAACTCTTTGCAGTTTAAACCAGCCCTAGTTAGTTTTTATCAATTTCTTCCACACAACTCCTGTCAATCTCTGTTGCACCAGCCCTGGTTAGCTTTTATCAATTTTTTTCCACTCAGCTCCTCTCACCCCTCTATTTTCCCTAACCTATTGTCCTAACTATAAGATTATCTGCACAGTACCTACGCACTCAAACTATTACTCTTCTCCAATGGGATGTCTACAACTGAAGTATGCAATCTATGAATTTTAATCTCAAGATACAACACACCTTCTTCTTCTTTTGGCTTTTCCTGGTTAGGGGTCGCCACAGCAGATCACCTGTCCGCTCATGATTGGCAGTGGAGTTTTACAGTGTTGAGTTGCCAGCCCAACCTTCCACAGAAGGTACACACATGCACGCACTCACACCTATGGCCAATTTAGGGTGTCCAATCCACCTACAGCATATCTTTGGGATGTGGGAGGAAACCGGAGCACCCGGAGGAAACCCACATGACCACAGGGAGGACATGCAGACTCCACACAGAAGGCACTTCAGCCAAGGATCGAACCGGAAAACCTCTTGCTATGAGGTGGCAACACTAACCGCTGCACCACCATGGCCACCCTCAAGATGCAACACACTATTTTTTCCTAATAAATTGTATATAATCTTAGTGTTAATTCAAGTTATAATCCAACTATGTGAAAACTCTGCATGAACTATACTGTTTGCTCATAGGATCATAGGAGGTTACTAGGCTAATGGTTCTGGCACCCTTACAAGCCTAGCCAAGAGTTTATCCCCAGAAAGAAACCTCAGTCAGCACCTATCACCCCTGTCAATGAGGAACACAGGTGGAAACCCTGGGACAAATCAGTGGTTTCTCATCCACTCATCAAGGTTGCGCTTGAAGAGGTCAGCGAGGTGCTCTGCTTGATGTGTATGGGAAGTCTATTCCAGAGACGGAGCAGCCTTTGGGAGACAAACCTCTCTCCCCAGCAGGTTTTGTTAATGTTATATATTAGGTTCAGGCCTTTTGAGTGGATAGTGTGTGAGAAGTTAGACTTATGGATATGGAGCATCTCTCTAGGGCAGGGTCTGAGATTGCCTTGTAGGCAAGACACTGATCACTCCTGAGCAATCTGTACGATACCAAGTAGAGTGATAGTGATTTGAGCCTGTCTACATAGGACAGGTGTTGGAGGCCATGTGTTCTCTTTGTGAGGTATTTCAGTGGCCTTTCCAGTTGGTGCAGATGTTTGTAGAGGTACACACCAAACAGGGTGTTATACTCAATTATGATCTAATGAAGGAGGCATATAAATAGGTAATAACCTTTTTTCAGGACGAAATCCTTTTACTTATGGGATGAACCAAGAAAAAATGCTTTTCTAACCACTGCCGCTACATGATGGTCAAATGTGAGGTTATCAAACTGAGTGCCTAGGTCTCTCACCACAGGTTGTGTGCTTAGGGGGTTGCCATTCATGTGGTAATCAGTAGAGGTCATGTTATTGCCCAATGGTATGATGAAAATCCCCCCCAAATCAAAATCTTTTTACTGCCTAATAACCCCATTTATACTTATCTATCTTCTCACAGCCTACGGATATCAATACCTCCCTGGATCTCACTACCCTTGATCCAAAACAACCACTATTAACCTGCCACACAACTCTAAATTAATAATACCCCACAACTCATCAAACTCTTCCAATCTAAATCCTCTGCATCCCACTCAAGCCACTTATATCAACCCTAGAACTAAATATTATCTAAAACTCCAGAAACTGGAGAGTAGATCACTACCTAACCTCCTAGAGGACAGTGACATCCACCCTAACCCAGGCCCAACCCCATCTCTTACTATCAACTCCACAAATAACACCCACACTAGCCTACAAAACTCAAATAAGGCCTCCAACTCACTCCTGGTGTGTCACCTAAACACCAGAAGTATAAATAACAAAATTCACTATTTACATGCTCTCCTGGATGTGCACTCCCCTGATATGCTATGCCTTTCTGAAACCTGTCTCAAACCTAATACCTCTGATAATGAGATTGTATCCCCCCCCCGGTTACATCTCTAGGAAAGGAGGTGGAGTAGCCATCTTGTATAAATCCACACTAGAAGTATCCAAAATTAGTATTCCAGAGGACATGATAACTAGCAATGCAGAAATACTCATCACAAAGGTCCAACTCAACAAACACAAATCTGTATAAATAGCCTGTATCTATATTCCCCCAGGTGACAAAACAAACACCTTAGAAGGTATCCTCCCAGTGGCTAACCACTAACTACCCCCAATAAACTATTATTCTTGGGGGCTTTAAAAGTGACTGGAATGCCTGCTCACCAGACTTCCCCACCACCCATATAAATTTACATGGCTTCTCCCAGATCATATCTTCCCCTACCAGAATCAATAAGCCTAACAATAAGGAAAGCATCCTAGACTGGATATTAATAAACAACCAACCCCAGATATACAACACAGGTATCCTACCTGAGGACATCAGTGACCACTTTCTGACCTATATATAATCAGAAAAAAAAATGACATCCCGGAACAATCTACCTTTAATACTATTAGGAATACTAAGAACTTTATTCAGACTAGTTTCCAGAGCGAACTTAACTCATGTGACTGCTCCAACTTAAAACTACTTCCACTAGATGAAGCAGTCTCATACTTTAACTCTAAATTTCTTGCTATCTTAGACTACCATGCTCCCAAACATACTATCAGAACCAATAACAAAGTAGCACCATGGCTAACCAATGGTACACGACAAAATTTTTATTAGTCGAAACAAAGCATGGACCTCCTGGAGCACCACTAAATTCCCAAAAGATCACATCACATATAAACAGTTGAGAAATGATAGAAAGAAGTCCATTATGCTAGACAAAAAAAGTTACTACTGTAATCTACAAGAAAAGCACCAAAACCAACCACAAAAATTCTGGTCAGGCTTAAATAAACTTCTCCACCCAGGTAAATCATTGACTCCTACCCCCTTAGCTACCCTACAACAACCTCCTAAAATTCTTGCTAATGCCTTTAACACTTTCTTCACAGAAACCGTGCAATCCCTAGCCAACAAACTATCTTCAAATACCGCAAGTACTACCCCCGCATGATAATAAAATCCCCTTCAGGTTTGATCCAGTACCTACATCTTTTATTAAGACCATGCTTAAGAAACTGAAACCCACCACCCTTTCAGCAGACCTACTGCCCAGAGAGTTTCTCCAAAAAGCCGCTAATGAAATAGCATATCTGATTTCAATTCTAATCAATCAAACTATTCTTGAATCTTATATCCCCACCATCTGGATAATCTCCCACATTATTCCTCTTCACAAAGGGGGACATTCCACTGAACTCTCAAACTATAGACCTAAAGCCATCCTATCTCCCATTGCTAAAATAATGGAAAAATGCATCCATAAGCAATATCTAGCCTACCTGAATTAGAACAATCTCCTAGCCCCCTCCCAGCACGGATTTAGACCTTCACATAGTACTACCTCAGCCCTTCTATCCTTCTCTCACACAATAAATCAAAACCGTAATGACAATAAGCTCTCCTCAGATCTCTTTCTAGACTTATCCAAGGCATTTGACATGGTAAACCACCAGCTACTCCAAAGCACACTAAAATCACTCTCTATAGATAACCTTGCAAAAAGCTGGTTTCATTCTTACCTGAGTGACAGACAACAAGCTGTATTAGGGAAAGACAACCTATCCTCCCTATTACCAGTCACCCTTGGAGTCCCCCAAGGTTCTATATTAGGTCCCCCCCTTTTCTTCATATTCATTAATGACCTGCACAAAGTCATCCCAGATGCAACATGTATTCAGTATGCAGATGACTCCACACTAATATGCTCTGCCACCTCACCCACAGACTTACAATCCTTAGCCCAAATCACTTTCAACAAAGTAGAAAACTGGCTCTCTAGTCACCGTCTACTATTAAACCCAAATAAAACCTAACTATTACTCTACTCGCAAAGCCCCGTCACCACCTCTCACCATAATATTAAACAATGGCACCATAATTTCCCTAGAACCTAGTACTAAACTACTAGGGGTAATCATCGACAACAACCTGAAGTTTGATGCTCACATAGACAAAACTATCAAAACAGTTAATAAGAAACTAGGCTCTTTATTCAGGATTAAACAATTCCTAACCCCATCTGCCAGAGTGGTTATTGCCCGGACACACCTGCTATCAACCCTTCTTTATGCCTCACCTATCTTCATAAACCTAAGCAGATCAAACATTAATAAATTTTCTAGCTGCTACAATAATATAGCCAGATTTGCTACAGGTTCATCTTACAGAATCCATCACTGTCTCAAACTTCAATCCCTAGACTGGCTACAACTACGCTATCAACTTCAATATAACAAACTTAAAGTTGTTCACAAAATTCTCATCCAACCAAACAGTACACCCACACTGAAAAATATTATCACCCCCTACAGTAACCTAAAAGCCCTACGCTCTTCCAACAGAATGTTTGTACAAACTACTAAAGCCAACAACTCAGCTGGTGAATCACTATTCTCCAACTCTGCTGGTAAAAACTGGAATTTGCTTTCTGCTGACCTTACTACTCTGCCCTCCTTATCCCAATTCAAAATTTCCCTCAAGTACCACCTAAAAACACATTGGCTTTGTCCCTGCACAAAACCTGACTAACTCCACAGAAACTATATATGACAACCTTGCTATGAGTATAAAACTCTGATGCTTTAACTGGTCAGGATTTCTCTATCACCTGCTGGTAAGATTTGACATAAAGTTGATATTATGCATGTTAGCCACCTTAAGGCTATGTGTTTTCCCCTTTTCAGATGAAATCTCTAACTATTTCCTTCTCATCTATTAACTTCCATTTCCTGTCTGTACTTCAGAGAAACATGTACCTGTGTGTATACATCATTAAACAAATATCTATGTTGTTATAATACAATGTAAGAATTTCACTGTATTTACACTTGTAATGTACATTTGGAGCTTTTCTCCCCGGGCCTCCACTGAAAATGAACATTTATCCAGTCGGACTTTCCCAGTTAACAAATGTAAAATAAAAATAAAATAAAATAAAATGATACATTTTTTTTGCATTTAGCTTGAGGCCATGACTTTGACATCAGTCATTAGCTGTTGAGAGACCTTCTTGCAGTATGCTAACATTGTTTGGGGAGTCAATGACAGCACCTAACTTACAGTCGTCTGTAAACTTGGTCAGCCACAGGCCTTTTGTCTTTGCCTGAACCTCTGAGAAATAGATGCCAAACAGCAGAGGGTCCAGGACAGATGCCTGGGCAACTCCACTAGTCATAGTTCTCCTATCAGAGGTGGAGGTGCATATTTTGACTTTGAGGGTCCTGTCAGTTGGCCACCCACCTGATGAGATAGGGATTTACACCAAGTTGTGTTAGCTTTTCGATGATGCCCGGGTGGGGGGTTGTGTCGAAGGCCTTGGCCAAGTCAAGGTAAGCTGTATGTACTAACTTTCCCTCATCCAGGGCCTTGGAGACAGTCTCAAAGTCGTCAACCAGGTTCAAAAGGAAGATCTGTCCTTGACGAATCCAAATTGGGTGGGGTCAAGTGCTTGGAAATTGCCTATGTCCTCATTTATGAGATCCATAATAATACACTCCATGGCTTTACAGACCAGACTTGTCAAGCTAATGGTGCAGTAGTTACCAGGGTCAGTAGTGGGACTACCTTTGTGCAAGTGGATGACAATGGTGGTTCTACATTCTGCTGGAATGAAGTCCGTAGTTATGAATGACTATCTGTGAATCTTTAGTTTTTAATATGGACCTTTTCTCCATGAGCCTCCACTGAAAAAGGACCCATGTACAGTTGGCCTTTCCTGGTAAATGTAAAATAAATAAATAATAAATAAAATGCAGTTGAAACATTTGATGCCATTAAGGGGGATCATTTGGATATATTTCATAAGCCTCCATTACAGAAGATTTAAGGTATCACACAGTGAAACCTGTAACTTGTCTGGGTGTTTCTTGCAGTTTTTACTGAATAGTTTGTCTGTGTGTCTTTTTTACCATTTGATTTTTATTTAAGAACCTTCTCAGATGATGACTGCAGACACGACAGTCTCAGTCTAACTCAGACCTTACAAGATGAAAGGTCTTCTTTGTACTATTAATATATGATCTCTCTCTGTATAAATATATATATTAGTGATAAACTCTCCATGATCAAGGTTATTTACATCTTGTCACTATTTGGGGTACAGTTTGCAAGTTCTGCATAAAATATATGGGTTTTCTCATGGTACTGCATCTCCTCTCACCTCAACAAAAAATGCTGGTCAGTTGACTACATTATAAAAAGAATGAAAACAACATACTGTACATCACAGTTCCATCTTCAGAACTGACACTACCTATGGCACAGCATTCCTTTACCCATTTCTTTCATAACATCAGTGGAACAGCGTCATAGTCAAATGAGACCCTGTGGCGGCTGCTGTAAATTTATCTTCTCAGCATGTGAGGATCATTATCCAAAGTAAACACCAAATTACATCAGACAGTCTTGTAAGGGGCAGCAATACCTTTGTTTCATCCAGATAATGTTTTATTCTACCTTATTCACCTTAAGAGGTGATTGAGGATAGATTTTTTTTTTTGTCTTGAGTCATGGCATGTGTCAGTATCATTGACATGAATTTATTAGCTTTGGCATTTGCAGGAGCAGTGACATGAGCCTCACAGTTTAAGGAGAAGATAGTAGATCAGGCTTGTTGAGCAAAAAATGAACAATTATATCCAAAAGACAGAAGACTTAGATACTGATAACTGGACTGCGGTGCTGATTATTTGACTGTGCAGAACAGTGTGCTCATGCTTTGGGAATAGTTAACATAAATGTATTTTTTGCCATTCCATTTGTATGGGGGAGCTGGTTACACCTTAAACCCCTACAACCTTTAGAACTATCTTGGAAAGCAGGGTTAAAGGGATCCTTAAGACTCTTTACAGAAGGAATTAAAGTCTAATTTTGCACAACCACTTGCTGTGACACACACAAAGTTCAAAAATGTGTTTCATTGTGGGTAGTTTTAAAAATTGTAAGATATATCTATACATGTTTGAAAAGGATTAGTAATATGAATTGTCCCTGATTTTTTTTTTTTTTGACTAAATGCAGCTGTTTTTTACCTCCCTGGAAGGCAGTTACACCCATATGATGTTACTGATGATGGCTTATTACAACCACTTCTTAAGTAATGCTATCTATAGTGAAGAGGGGGTAGTTATACTAAAACATTGTCTTCATCCAGATTAGATTACTTAGGTAGATGTTTGTTTTCTTGTGAGCCTTCAAGCTAGGTAATATGTTAACAAGTACCCATGGTATTAACATATTTTTCTCATACGTTGTCTGCCTGAGATCTTAAGGTCAGTTTACAAGCTATTGATACTAAAATATTTAATTATATGTGACATTTTTTTATGTTTAGGTCATCTCCTACCAAGACAGTACTGACCCTTTAGCTCACTGGGGCAGCCTGATCTCAAAAACCTTATTTGCAAAAATATTTCTGATTTCATCTTTTCCAAGTAGATAAAGTAACTCTATGAATGCTATGGCATGCTGACCTGCACAGTTTGCTTAAGTGTGAAGCTGTATACTGCTTTTGATTTCTTAGTAGTATTATGAACACTTTGAATTTTTCTCAATTTCTTTTAGAGTCATTTGCTACTTTGTCATTTTAGGTCAGAAAGTGCCGGTGTGGAGAGTTTATGTGGGTCTTCTAAAACCTAATCATATTAAAAAGATGTAGCATGGATGCCCACTATATATCATATTTAAGAAAAATTGCATACATATTTGTCCTGTGAGATTTCTGAGACAGCGTCACTTGTTAAAGTCATATTTGCAACTGCTTAAGACTAGTATACAGGAAACAAACACTAGAGCTCTAAACAACTTAAAATGGATGCCAGGCCTTCTGGAACAGATGCATATAGTAATATTTACCTGAGGCAGTCCATATATGGAGTAGACAAGCAAATGATTTGTCACAGTATCTTTCAAGATTCATAATTGCATGAACTTTTGAGTACTGTGTGTATGCGCACACATGTTTATGTGGCTTTAACACTGGACATACCTTAAACAGAACAATACGAAACATAGCTGAGCAACATTATCTACCTTACAGTGGAGAAAACAGTCTGAAACAAATTTTAAAAGTTGGAATGCAAAAGCATAGCCCATAGCTGCATCCAGTGTAGGCAGGCTCTGGAGCACAAGGATACCTGCTCACCATATTCCAGTGTCAGCTTTTCATCTCCCATCAACGTGCATGACACCTGCACCAGATACCTTCATTTGAATGATACACCAAGCAGGGGTGAACAAAGGAGATGAAATGTGTATGACTCACCCCTTTCCATGTGTGTGGGGTGACAAAAGAAGGGTACATAGTATTAACATACCCGTAGTGCTATGTATGCCAGTTAGATATTTCTGAAACAGTAGGTATAAATATGGATAACACTCACAAATGGAGTGTTGACATCCATATTACTGTCACCTGTGTCCACTTACCTGTTTATTACCCTCCCTAATAAAGGGAACAGTCAACACTGCCATGAGTGTCTGGAACCAAAGCTGATGTATATAGTAGTCATACTGCTATGATTGGAAGGACAAGCAAACAGTTGCAGTATGCACCAATTATTCCTTAATAAAAGTAAAAAAAAAAAAGTTAATGCACCTTTTATGCTGTCATGAGTTAATCAAAATGACAGCAAGCTTGGCAGGCTTTAAAGTAATAAAATGCTGAAGTTTCCAGCAACTGTCTATTTATGCAAGTTATGTGTTATTTTTAAAGGTTTCTTCCTGTGTTTCTTTTATAATGCAATAGTACAAAGCACATATTCTCATCAGAATGCACCAAATACAATTTGTCACTGATGATTCCTTTCATATAAACTATCCATGTATTGAAAAGATAATGTTTTAGGACTGGATGGTAATGTGAATCAGGTTCCATTTTAGGTGTTTGTGCTCCTGTTTACAGTGTGTGCTTTCAGAATTTAAAACTGAAGGATTGTTGTATACATTAAAAAGTTATTAAACTGTTTTCTAAATTCATGACACTGTATGACAGATGTCTGAAAATATAAAGCAATGATAATTGGGGTCCCTATCAGTTTGTCGAAACTTCAGCAGTTTGAACACCATATGTTCGATCTGTGAAGTTCCAAAACTGATTTTCGCAAAGCCGTGGAACACCAAATTCTTTCCCAGGGAAATAATTTGGTTAGCCGTTTCTGTGGCTTTGCCATTTTCAGCACTGTGGTGGAAAGTTACGGGTTGGGTTCAGGTAAGTGTGCGATTGTGCAGATGTTAGGTTTAGGGCATGGGTGAGGTGGGTGTGCGATAGTGACAGACTTTAGGGTTAGGGCAGGATAGGTGAGTTAGGGTTTGGGCGCAGGTCAGGTGAGTGTGTGATAGTGACGGACCTTAGGGTTAGGGTTTGGGTTAAGGTAAGTGGATAGATAGTGTATGTACAGTTTAGTGTAGGGTTAGATGTAGGATTTTAAGCGTATGTGTGTGGATTGCTGTTTTTGTGGTGTGCTTGTGCTGTGTGTGTTTCTTGGAACAGCGATTTTTTTCCCTGGGGAAAAAAAAAATCGCTGTTCTAAGCCTTCAATGGTTTTGCACTTCGAGGTTAGAAGTTCAAACATATGGTGCACTTGTAAACTCTTGCCTATGCTATAGCAATGTCCTTTGCCTTTGGCTTTTAGATGAGGAGCTGGCACAACGTTTGAGAGAGAAATGGCCCAAAACAAAATACTGGCAGCACTTCCAGCTTATGGCATGTCAGTCTTTTATTGCAGGATTTACATAAGTTGATAGTCACTCCAAGGTTTGCGTTTAAAAACTCTTCTAACTGTCCATTACATAGATAAACTAGGTCCTGCTTATTTGTA